>NW_022436909.1:0-22711 GCF_009650955.1 Corvus moneduloides | reverse complement strand
GGATTTTAGGGGATTTTTAAGTTTTTTTAAAGGAGTTATTGGGATTTTTTAGGGGGTTTTAGGGGATTTTTTGGGGATTTTTTGGAGATTTTTTTCAGGAATTTTTGGGATTTTTTTGAGGATTTTTTGAGGATTTTTGGAAATTTTGGGGGGATTTTTGGGATTTTTTTGAGATTTTTTTCTGGATTTTTTTAGGATTTTAGGGGATTTTTAAGTTTTTTTAAAGGAGTTATTGGGATTTTTTAGGGGGTTTTAGGGGATTTTTTGGGGATTTTTTGGAGATTTTTTTCAGGAATTTTTGGGATTTTTTTGAGGATTTTTTGAGGATTTTTGGAAATGTTGGGGGGATTTTTGGGATTTTTTTGAGATTTTTTTTCTGGATTTTTTTAGGATTTTAGGGGATTTTAAAGTTTTTTTAAAGGAGTTATTGGGATTTTTTAGGGGGTTTTAGGGGATTTTTTGGGGATTTTTTGGAGATTTTTTTCAGGAATTTTTGGGATTTTTTTGAGGATTTTTTGAGGATTTTTGGAAATTTTGGGGGGATTTTTGGGATTTTTTTGAGATTTTTTTCTGGATTTTTTTAGGATTTTAGGGGATTTTTAAGTTTTTTTAAAGGAGTTTTTGGGATTTTTTTAGGGGGTTTTTTGGGGATTTTTTGGGGATTTTTTGGAGATTTTTTTCAGGAATTTTTGGGATTTTTTTGAGGATTTTTTGAGGATTTTTGGAAATTTTGGGGGGATTTTTGGGATTTTTTTGAGATTTTTTTCTGGATTTTTTTAGGATTTTAGGGGATTTTTAAGTTTTTTTAAAGGAGTTATTGGGATTTTTTAGGGGGTTTTAGGGGATTTTTTGGGGATTTTTTGGAGATTTTTTTCAGGAATTTTTGGGATTTTTTTGAGGATTTTTTGAGGATTTTTGGAAATGTTGGGGGGATTTTTGGGATTTTTTTGGAGATTTTTTTCTGGATTTTTTTTTGGATTTTAGGGGATTTTAAAGTTTTTTTAAAGGGGGTTTTGGGATTTTTTAGGGGGTTTTAGGGGATTTTTTGGGGATTTTTTGGAGATTTTTTTCAGGAATTTTTGGGATTTTTTTGAGGATTTTTTGAGGATTTTTGGAAATTTTGGGGGGATTTTTGGGATTTTTTTGAGATTTTTTTCTGGATTTTTTTAGGATTTTAGGGGATTTTTAAGTTTTTTTAAAGGAGTTATTGGGATTTTTTAAGGGGTTTTGGGGGATTTTTTTGGGATTTTTGGGGATTTTTTTAAGGATTTTTAGGGGATTTTTTGAGGCTTTTACCAAATTTTTTTAAGGAGTTTTTGGGATTTTGGGGGAAATTTTAGGGGCTTTTTTGAGGATTTTATGAAATTTTTAAAGGCGTTTTTGGGATTTTTTAAGCATTTTTTTCGGGATTTTTTTAGGATTTTAGGGGATTTTTAAGATTTTTTAAAGGGGTTTTTGGGATTTTTTAGGGGTTTTTGGGGGGTTTTTTTGGGATATTTGGAGATTTTTTGGAGATTTTTTTGGAGATTTTTTTGGGGATTTTGGGGGGATTTTTAAAGGATTTTTAGGAGATTTTTTGGGGCTTTTACCAAATTTTTTTAAGGAGTTTTTGGGATTTTTTGCAGGAATTTTAGGGGCGTTTTTGAGGATTTTACGAAATTTTTAAAGGCGTTTTTGGCATTTTTTGAGCTTTTTTTTCAGGATTTTTTTGGGATTTTAGGGGATTTTAAAGATTTTTTAAAGGAGTTATTGGGATTTTTCAGGGGTTTTTGGGGGATTTTTTGGGGATTTTTTAAGGATTTTGAGGGGATTTTTTGGGGCTTTTACCAAATTTTTTAAGGAGTTTTTGGGATTTTTTGGGAAATTTTAGGAGTTTTTTTGGGAATTTTGTGAAATTTTTAAAGGCGTTTTTGGGATTTTTTGAGCATTTTTTTCGGGATTATTTTGGGATTTTACAGGAATTTTAAGATTTTTTAAAGGAGTTTCTGGGATTTTTTAGGGGTTTTTGGAGATTTTTTTGGGATTTTTTGGAGATTTTTTGGGGGATTTTTTAAGGATTTTTAGGGGAGCTTTTGGGGCTTTTATGAAATTTTTTAAGGAGTTTTTGGGATTTTCTGGGAAATTTTAAGGGGTTTTTTGAGGATTTTAAGAAATTTTTAAAGGCATTTTGGGGATTTTTTGAGCATTTTTTTCAGGATTTTTTAGGGGGGTTTTGGGATTTTTGGTGATTTTTTGGGAGATTTTTTAAGAATTTTGGAGGGGATTTTATGAGGTTTTCTTATTAATGAGTCTTTGGGAATTTTTTTTTAATTTTTGGGGGATTTTTTTCAGATTTTGTGGGGATTTTTTAAGATATTTTAGAGAATTTTTTTCTGAATTTTTGGGGGATTTTTGGGGATTTTTGGAGATTTTTTGGCGATTTTCGGAGAATTTTTGGGGGATTTTTTGAGATTTTATGACTTTTTTTTTAAGGACTTTTTGGGATTTTTTGGGGGGTTTTTTTTGGAGATTTTTAAGGATTTTTTTGAGATTTTTTTTTTAGCTTTTGGAGATTTTTTTCTGGATTTTTTTGGAGATTTTTTTGGGGATTTGTAGGGGAGTTTTTGGGAATTTTTGGAATTTTTGGGGGAATTTTTAGAGATTTTTGAAGGATTTTATGAATTTTTTAAGGAGTTCTTAAGAATTTTTTGAGAATTTTTGGGGAATTTTTAGGGATTTTTTTCAGGAGTTTTTTTCGTTTTTAAGGAATTTTTCGGAGATTTTTTTTCTGGATTTTTGGGGGAGTTTTTTCCAGATTTTTGGGGGATTTTTCTAGACTTTCTAAGGGGGTTTTATGAGATTTTTTAAGGAATTTTTGGGGTTTTTTTGAGGATTTTTTTAAAATTTCTGGGGATTTTTTTGGATGTTTTGGGAGATCTTTTTCTGGATTTTTTGGGTGATTTTGAGGGGACTTTTTTCTGGATTTTTTGGGGATGTTTCTGGATTTTTGGAGATTTTTTTGAGATTTTGGGGGGATTTTTGAGATTTTTTAAATGAGTTTAGATTTTTGGGGGGATTTTTTGAAATTTTATGAAATTTTTTATGGAGGTTTTGGGATTCTTTGGGGATTTTTGGAGATTTTTTGAGGGGATTCTTAAGATTTTTTAAAGGAGTTTTTGGGATTTTTTAAGGGTTTTTTGGGATTTTTGGGGGGGATTTTTTTTGGACTTTAGGGGTTTTTGGAGATTTTTTGAGATTTTTGTGGGATTTTATGAAATTTTTTAAGGAGTTTTTAGAGGGGATTTTTTAGAGGTATTTTGGGGTTTTTTTGGAATTTTTGTGGGGATTTTAAGGAGATTTTTTGGGAGATTTTTGGGTGATTTTGGGGAATTTTTCTGAGTGGTTTTGGGTGATTTTTTTTGATTTTTAGTCCCATTTTTGGTGCGATTTTTGGGTGATTTTGGGTGTGATTTTTGCGTGATTCTGGGGGATTTTCAGAGTGATTTTAAGTGATTTTTTGGGGGGATTTTTAATGCCATTTTTGGGTGATTTGGGGTCATTTTTGGTGCGATTTTGGGTGCGATTTTTGCATGATTCTGGGGAATTTTCCGAGTGATTTTGAGTGATTTTTTGGGGTGATTTTGGGGGATTTTTAGTGCCATTTTTGGGTGACTTTCTGCCATTTTTATGTGACTTTAGCACGATTTTTCCTGCCATTTTGCCTGATCTTGCTACAATTTTTTTCCTACTTTTGAGCCTTTTTTATCTGATTTTTTTTTTTTATTTTTAGGTATTTTTTACCTGATTTTTTTTAGATTTGGGGGCATTTTTGGGGTGGTTTTGGGGTAGTTTTGGGGTGTTTACCTTGTTGTAGATGTAGCAGTTGGTGAACATGGTGTTGAAGTCCTGCATGCACTCGGCTGCTCCCCAATAATAATTATTCTCCAAACGTCTCTTGATGGTTCCCATATCCATGGGCTGCTTGATGATTTTGTGATAATCCTGGGAATTTTTGGGAAGCAGGAGAAGAAAAAAAAAAAAGAAAAAACAAAAAAAAATTGGGGGATTTGGGGTTAAGGAGATCAGGAAAAGGAGAAGGGGAAAAGGAAAAGGGGAAAGGGGTGAACACACACTCGGGATGGGGTGAAAGGGTCGGGAATTCTTTGGGATGGGGGCTCCTGGTGGGAATTCTGCTGGAATTGGGGTCTCGGGAGGTCTGGGACCAGCTGGGAGGGGGAATGGGAGCTGAATTTAAGGGGGATTTAAGCCAAATTTAGAGGAAATTGAAGGGAAATTGAAGGTGATTTGAAACTCAATTTAAGCTAAGCTTAGGGTGGATTTAAACTAAACTTAATGGGGACTGAACCTAAATTCAAACCTAAATTTAAAGGACATTCCAGCTAAATTCTAGGTGGACTTAAGCTAAATCCTAACTGGATTTAACCTAATTTCCAGCTGGATTTAAGCTAAACTCAAAAAGAATTTAAGCTGAATTTAAGGACAACCCAAACTAAACTTAAAAATACTTCAAGCTAAGCTTAAAGTATATTAAACCTAAACTCAAACCTACGCTTAAAGGGAATTCCAGCTCAACTCAAGATGAATTTATCCTCAATTCCAGGTGGATTTAAGCTCAACTTAAGGCCAATTTAAACTGAATTTAAAGCCAAGTCAAGCTCAGTTTAAAGCCAATTTAAGCCGGGACTCCGACCCCTCCATGGAATTTTTACCTCCGGGCTTTAACTCCTTGGGCGCCACAGGTGCCTTTAAATTTTTGGGGAATTCTCAGGAAGTCTTCTACAAATTCATGGATGGGAGAATCTGCAAATTCAGGGCCTCGGGAATTCTCCCCTCATCCACCTTTTCCTAAGGAACAAGGAAAAAACCTTGGATCACCCTGAAATCCATTTTTTAGGGCCGCTGAGAGCAAGGAGGAGAGGTCGGGGAGGGGGGAAAAAGGAGAAGCATTTTTAGGGTCGGCACCTGTGGCTCGGGGATCAAATTTCAGCTCGGGGATTTTTTTTTTTTTCCCTGCGGGATGGGATAGGGGGTTAAAAAAAAAAAAAAAAAAAAAATAGGGATACCACACATACGGAATTCCCAAAAAAAAAAAAAAAAAACCCACAAAAAAAAAAAAAAAACCAACCCAACAAACCACCCCCAAATCTAGAAATAATTCAATTCCCGTTACCGGCAACCCCAACTTGACGGCGTCCACGGGTTGGCGGAAGGGCCACGCGAATTGGTGCTTCCAGAGGGCTTTCATCACCACCTTGTGCAGGTACTGGAGCTGGTTGGTGATCCTGCCCGGTTTTTTGGGATTGGAAACCTCCGGAGGAGGAGGATTCACCTGGGGATTGGGAAGGGAAGGCACCGAGGCCATGGTGGGGCTCTCGAAGCCCTCGTAGAGCAGCGAAGGTTTCCGGATCCGTTTGCCGGGGGTCGAGTCCGTGGCGAGGGCCATGAGGCCGGCGTTGCCCTCCCCCAGAATCCTGGGTGGGTTGGGAAGGGGGGGGGGGGAAAGAAACGGCATGGAAAGGGTTAAGGGAAAGGTTCCCAGGATTCCCGGCGGGAATTCCCGGAAGGAATTCCCGGCAGGAGGTGAAATCGAGGCTAAAATCGCTCCTAAAACCGCTCCTAAAACGGAGATTCTGCTCCAAAAATCCCGATTTTCCTCGGCTTCCCCGTGGGAATTTTGGCCATGGACTCAGGGGGATACGGGCACGGAGATCCTGTGGATCTCGGGTAAAAATTCCCGAGGATTTTGGCCATGAAATCCCAGGAATCTCGGGCATAAAGTCCCAGGGATTCCGGCCAGGAGATCCTGTGGATCTCGGGTAAAAATTCCTGAGGATTTTGGCCATGAAATCCTGGGAAACTGCAGCACAAACTCCCAGGGATTTCGGCCAGGAGATCCTGTGGCTCTCGGGTAAAAATTCCCAAGGATTTTAGCCGCAACTTCCGGGATTTTCGGCCGGGAGCTCAAATGAATGAAAGCCACAAATTCCCGGGAATTTCAACCATGAATTCCCAGGAATCTCAGGCACAAATTCCCGAGGATTCTGTCCACGAATCCCTGGGAATTTCAGCGCGAATCCCACGGATTTTACCCAGGAAACCCTGGAAATTTCGACCATAAGATCCCAATCATTTTTCCCACGAACTCCAAGGAATTTTGACCCTTAACCCCCAGGAATCCTGGCCATGAACTCCCAGGAATCCCAGCCCTAAATTCCCAGAAATTTCAACCCCCTGTTGAAATCCAGTACCCCAATCCCAAGGATTCAGGGACCCCCAAGAACATCAATCCCAAGGATTTGGGGAGCCTCAGGACACCAATCCTAAGGATTTGGGAGCGTCCAGCACACCAATCCCGAAAATCTGGGGATCCCCAGGACCCCAATCCCAAGGATTTTAGGGGGGATCCAGGAATGGGGACCCTCAGGACCTCAATCCCAAGGATTTGGGGGGGATCCAGGAATGGGGACCCTCAGGACCTCAATCCCAAGGATTTGGGGGGGGATCCAGGAATGGGGACCCTCAGGACCTCAATCCCAAGGATTTGGGGGGGGATCCAGGAATGGGGACCCTCAGGACCTCAATCCCAAGGATTTGGGGGGGGGGATCCAGGAATGGGGACCCTCAGGACCCCAATCCCAAGGATTTTAGGGGGGGATCCAGGAATGGGGACCCTCAGGACCTCAATCCCAAGGATTTGGGGGGGATCCAGGAATGGGGACCCTCAGGACCTCAATCCCAAGGATTTGGGGGGGGATCCAGGAATGGGGACCCTCAGGACCTCAATCCCAAGGATTTGGGGGGGATCCAGGAATGGGGACCCTCAGGACCCCAATCCCAAGGATTTGGGGGGGATCCAGGAATGGGGACCCTCAGGACCTCAATCCCAAGGATTTGGGGGGGATCCAGGAATGGGGACCCTCAGGACCTCAATCCCAAGGATTTGGGGGGGGATCCAGGAATGGGGACCCTCAGGACCTCAATCCCAAGGATTTGGGGGGGATCCAGGAATGGGGACCCTCAGGACCCCAATCCCAAGGATTTGGGGGGGAGATCCAGGAATGGGGACCCTCAGGACCCCAATCCCAAGGATTTGGGGGGGGGATCCAGGAATGGGGACCCTCAGGACCCCAATCCCAAGGATTTGGGGGGGAGATCCAGGAATGGGGACCCTCAGGACCCCAATCCCAAGGATTTGGGGGGGGATCCAGGAATGGGGACTCTCAGGACCCCAATCCCAAGGATTTGGGGGGGGATCCAGGAATGGGGACCCTCAGGACCTCAATCCCAAGGATTTGGGGGGGGATCCAGGAATGGGGACCCTCAGGACCTCAATCCCAAGGATTTGGGGGGGGATCCAGGAATGGGGACTCTCAGGACCCCAATCCCAAGGATTTGGGGGGGGAGATCCAGGAATGGGGACCCTCAGGACCCCAATCCCAAGGATTTGGGGGGGATCCAGGAATGGGGACCCTCAGGACCTCAATCCCAAGGATTTTAGGGGGGATCCAGGAATGGGGACCCTCAGGACCCCAATCCCAAGGATTTGGGGGGGGGATCCAGGAATGGGGACCCTCAGGACCTCAATCCCAAGGATTTGGGGGGGGGATCCAGGAATGGGGACCCTCAGGACCTCAATCCCAAGGATTTGAGGGGGGAATCCAGGAATGGGGACCCTCAGGACCCCAATCCCAAGGATTTGGGGGGGGATCCAGGAATGGGGACCCTCAGGACCTCAATCCCAAGGATTTTAGGGGGGATCCAGGAATGGGGACCCTCAGGACCTCAATCCCAAGGATTTGGGGGGGGGATCCAGGAATGGGGACCCTCAGGACCTCAATCCCAAGGATTTGGGGGGGATCCAGGAATGGGGACCCTCAGGACCCCAATCCCAAGGATTTGGGGGGGATCCAGGAATGGGGACCCTCAGGACCTCAATCCCAAGGATTTTAGGGGGGATCCAGGAATGGGGACCCTCAGGACCCCAATCCCAAGGATTTTAGGGGGGATCCAGGAATGGGGACCCTCAGGACCCCAATCCCAAGGATTTGGGGGGGATCCAGGAATGGGGACCCTCAGGACCTCAATCCCAAGGATTTGGGGGGGATCCAGGAATGGGGACCCTCAGGACCTCAATCCCAAGGATTTTAGGGAGGATCCAGGAATGGGGACTCTCAGGACCCCAATCCCAAGGATTTGGGGGGGATCCAGGAATGGGGACCCTCAGGACCCCAATCCCAAGGATTTGGGGGGGATCCAGGAATGGGGACCCTCAGGACCCCAATCCCAAGGATTTGGGGGGGATCCAGGAATGGGGACCCTCAGGACCTCAATCCCAAGGATTTGGGGGGGATCCAGGAATGGGGACCCTCAGGACCCCAATCCCAAGGATTTAGGGGAGCGATCCAGGAATGGGGACTCTCAGGACCCCAATCCCAAGGATTTGGGGGGGATCCAGGAATGGGGACCCTCAGGACCCCAATCCCAAGGATTTGGGGGGGATCCAGGAATGGGGACCCTCAGGACCTCAATCCCAAGGATTTGGGGGGGATCCAGGAATGGGGACCCTCAGGACCTCAATCCCAAGGATTTTAGGGGGGATCCAGGAATGGGGACCCTCAGGACCCCAATCCCAAGGATTTGGGGGGGATCCAGGAATGGGGACCCTCAGGACCTCAATCCCAAGGATTTTAGGGAGGATCCAGGAATGGGGACCCTCAGGACCCCAATCCCAAGGATTTGGGGGGGATCCAGGAATGGGGACCCTCAGGACCCCAATCCCAAGGATTTGGGGGAGGGATCCAGGAATGGGGACCCTCAGGACCTCAATCCCAAGGATTTGGGGGAGGGATCCAGGAATGGGGACCCTCAGGACCTCAATCCCAAGGATTTGGGGGGGATCCAGGAATGGGGACCCTTAGGACCCCAATCCCAAGGTTTTGGGGGGGAGATCCAGGAATGGGGACCCTCAGGACCTCAATCCCAAGGATTTGGGGGGGATCCAGGAATGGGGACCCTTAGGACCTCAATCCCAAGGATTTGGGGGGGATCCAGGAATGGGGACCCTTAGGACCTCAATCCCAAGGATTTGGGGGGGGGATCCAGGAATGGGGACCCTCAGGACCTCAATCCCAAGGATTTGGGGGGGGATCCAGGAATGGGGACCCAAGGGCACAACCCCCATGACAAGGACGGGGTGACCCCGATGACACCACCGGAATTTGGGGGTCCCACGGTGACACCGGCACAATTTGGGGGTCCCAAAGTCACTGTCACAGCATTGGGGTCCCCCAGTGTCACTGTCACAGCGTGGGGGTGACACCACCACAATTTGGGGATGCCAAGGGGCCACTGTCCCATTTTGGGGGGTCCCAGTGTCACTGTCACAGCGTGGAGGTGACACTGCCACAATTTGGGGGTCCCACGGTGACGCTGCCACATTTTGGGGGTCCCAGTATCATTGTCACAGCATGGGGGTGACACCACTACAATTTGGGGGTCCCATGGTGGCACTGCCCCAGTTTGGGGGTCCCCATGTCACTGTCACAGCATTGGGGGTGACACTGCCACACGGCCACAATTTGGGGGTCCCACGGTGGCACTGCCACAATTTGGGGGTCCCAATGTCACTGTTACAACATTGGGGGTGACACGGCCACAATTTGGGGGTCCCATAGTGGCACTGCCCCAATTTGGGGGTCCCAGTATCACTGTCACAGCCTGAGAGCGACACTGCCACAGTTTGGGGGTCCCATGGTAACACGGCCACAATTTGGGGGTCCCAATGTCACTGTCACAGCATTGGGGGTCCCACAGCGCCACTGTCACAGTGTGGGGGTGACACAGCCACAATTTGGGGGTCCCACAGCGTCACTGCCATACTTTGGGGGTCCCAGTGTCACTGTCACAGCCTAAGGGTGACACTGCCACAATCTGGGGATCCCAAAGTGTCACTATCCCATTTTAGGGGTCCCAGTGTCGCTGTCACAGTGAGGGGGTGACACTGCCACACTTTGGGGGTCCCACAGTGACACTGCCACACTTCGGGGGTCTCAAACATCACTGCCACAACGTGGGGGTGACACAGCCACACTGCCAGAGTTTGGGGGTCCCAATGTCACTGTCACAGCCTGAGAGTGACACTGCCACAGTTTGGGGGTACTACGGCGACACTGCCCCAATTTGGGGGTCCCAATGTCACTGTCACAGCCTGAGAATGACACTGCCCCAATTTGGGGATGCCAAGGTGCTGCTTCCACAATTTGGGGGTCCCAATGTCACTGTCACAGCGTGGGGGTGACACCACCATGATGTGGGGGTCCCACGGTGACACTGCCCCAATTTGGGAGTCCCAATGTCACTGTCACAGCACGAGGGTAACACTGTCAATATCTGGGGATGCCAAGGTGCCACTATCCCATTTTGGGGGTCCCCCGATGTCACTATCACAGCATGAAGATGACACTGCCACAATTTGGGGGTCCCAATGTCACTGTCACAGTCACAGCATGGGAGTGACACTGCCCCAATTTGGGGGTACCACGGTGACACTTCCACAATTTGGGGGTCCCAGTATCACAGTCACAGCATGGGAGTGACATTGCCACAATTTGGGGGTACCATGGTGACACTGCCACAATTTGGGGGTCCCAGTATCACTGTCACAGCATGGGAGTGACATTGCCACAATTTGGGGGTACCATGGTGACACTGCCACAATTTGGGGGTCCCAATGTCACTGTCACAGCATGGGAGTGACATTGCCACAATTTGGGGGTACCATGGTGACACTGCCACAATTTGGGGGTCCCAATGTCACTGTCACAGCATGGGAGTGACACGACCACAATTTGGGGATCCCACAGTAACACCGCCCCGATTTGGGGGTCCCAATGTCACTGTCACAGTCTGAGCATGACACTGCCACAATTTGGGGGTCCCACGGTGACACTGTCACACTTTGGGGGTCTCAAACATCGCTGCCACAATGTGGGGGTGACACAGGCACACTGCCAGAGTTTGGGGGTCCCAATGCCACTACCACAGCATCGGGGTCCCCCAATGTCACTGTCACAGCACAGGAGTGATACTGCCACAATTTGGGGGTCCCACGGTGACACTGCCACAATTTGGGGGTCCCAAAGTCACTGTCACAGCATGGGAGTGACACCACCACAATGTGGGGGTCCCAATGTCACTGTCACAACATAGAGGTGACACCACCACAATGTGGGGGTCCCACGGTAACACTGCCACACTTTGGGGGTCCCAATGTCACTGTCACAGCGTGGAGGTGACACTGCCACAATTTGGGGGTCCCAAGGTGCCACTATCCCATTTTGGGGATCCCAACCTCACTGTCACAGCGTGGGGGTGACACAGCCACACTTTGGGGGTCCCACGGTAACACTGCCACAATTTGGGGGTCCCAATGTCACTGTCACAGCACCGGAGTGACACTGCCACAATGTGGGGGTCCCACGGTGCCACTGCCACAATTTGGGGCTCTCCAATGTCACTGTCACAGCGTGCAGGTCACACACTCATAATGGGGGTCCTTCAGTGCCACTGCCACAACTTGGGGGTCCCACAACGCCCCGCGTGGAGCCGCGATCCTGCAAGCCCAACCCCACCACCAGGCCGCACACCTCTCCCCTCACGGCGACACCCCCAAAACCGCTCATTTTCCTCCCAAAAACGCCTCCCACACCCCCCCCCAAAACGCGTGTCCCCACGGCGCCAGCACCTACTTGCTCTGGGGATTCACATTCTGCAACATCCCGGCGGCTGCGTGCGCGGCCCGCGGGCCCGGCCGGCCTTCGTCTCCTCCTCCTCCTCCTCCTCCCGCCGTCTCCTCCGACGACCCCCCCACTTTGCCCGGCCAAAGCTTCGCCGCTCCCGGCCCGGTGGGGGCCCCCCCACCGTCAGCGCATCCCCGGCGGCCGGGGAGGGGGGTCTTGCCGGGAGCCCCCTCCCCTTTTCGTCCTCCTCAAGCGGCGGCAGCGGCGGCGGCGGTCCCGGGACCCTCGCGCGGCCTCACATCCACGGGCGCAGCGAAAATGGCGGCGCGCTCTGAGGGGATGTAACGGGGGAAGGCGGAGGGCACCGGGAGAAGCGGAGTGGGGAGGGAGGGGGAGTCCCTTCTTCGGAGCCTCACCGGACCCCCCGAACCCGGCGCGATCCGCTCGATACAACCCTCGCCGAGTCGCTGCGAGCCGGCGGCAGCCGCGGGCAGGCGGAGCAAGGCGCGGAGCCGCGGTCGGCGCGGCGGATGACGGCGGATATCGGCCCCCGGCGGGATCTCAGCGGCCGCGCTCCATCTTGGCTCGCTGAGGGCTGAGGAAGGGGGGGGGGGGGGGGCGCGAGGAGGAAGGTGGTGGAAGAAGCCGGGCGGAGGCGGCCCCTCGCCGCCGGTGGCCGCAGGCAGGGGTCGCTGCGGAGGCCGGGGAGGGTCCGGGGAGGGTCCCGGAGCCCTCCGGGACGGCGGAGGCGGGGGATGGAGCCGGGTTGGGGCCGCCCCCCGCGCGCGCCGGGCCCGACCCGCTCCGTCCCTTCGTCCCCGCGAAATGGCGCCGCTCGGCCTGCCCCCGCCCGCCCTTATATAGACGCGACCCGCCTCCCCATTGGCCGCGCCGCACGCTGACGTCACCCAACCGCCCCGCCCCGCCCCGCCGCGGCCTCATTGGGCGGAGGCACCCGGGGGCCGCCGCTCCGATTGGCCGCACGCCGCGTCAATCACCGGCTCGGCTCCCCGCCCCTCCCGCCCTTCCGCCCGGCGCCTCACCCGACGCGCGCGGAGCTCTCCGCGCTGATTGGATGGTGCGGGCGCCCGCCGCGCGCTGATTGGCCGGCGGGTCACGCGGTGGGCGGGCGCAGCCGCCGATTGGCGGCGGCGCCCGGTGGGGGCAAGGAGGAAAAAGGGGCCGCCCGGCGCCATCTTGAATGGCGGCGGTGGCCGCGGCCGGACAATGAGCGCGGCCGCTCGCGGCCGGACCCGCCGCTTCCCCCGCCGCTCCTCGGCCGCAGCGAGCCCAGGGGACGCTCCCCCGCCGGGCCTTACCCCCCTCGCGGCGTTCGCCCAGGCCTCAGGGCGCCGTTAAACCCCGCACCCCCCACCCCCCCCCCCCGAGCCGCCACGCACCGCGTCGCCCCCGCGCCCCGCGGTGTCCACGGGCGCTCGGGACGCGCCAGCCTTTCCCTGACCACGCGCGGGGGACGACAACCCCCACGGACACGCCGCTGCCGCGGCCGCCAGCCCCGCTAAAGGCCCGAAACGCCGCTGCTCCCCCCCACCCCCCCCTCACCCCCCCAACCCTGGGGGGCCCCGAACCCCCTCCCTGCCCATGGGCGAGGGCTCAGCGCTCGCTCCCTCTCCGGGACCCCCCGACCCCCTTCGCCCTCCACGCACGGGGACGTGTCGCGTCCTTCCCAACCTCCCCCCTCCCCCGCTGCACGGGCTCGCAGGACACGGGTGGCTCCGTGTGGCGTCCGCTTCCCTTCCCCCCCCCCAACCACCGTGACACAGCACTTGGGGCCGCGCCCGCCGCCGCCCCCGCGCGAACACCCAAACATGGCGCTTTTCGCCCCAAACCGCCGCCCCCGCCGCGCGCACAAAGCCGCCCCGCCCCGCTGTCAATCACCGCCGCCACGGCTTCCTATTGGCTGATTCCGCGCCGCCGGGGCGGGACGGGGCGTGATTGACAGCGCGCCGCCATCACGTGACCTCCCCCGCCTCCGCGCCGCCGTGGGGGGGGGCAGGGCGAGGCCGCCCCCCCCCCCGCCACTCACCTGAGGCGCCCCCGCCTTGGGCCGCGACCCCCGCGCTCGGCCCCGCTTCATCCGCTCCCTCTCCGCTCCCCCCCAGCCCTGCCGCCCCAAAAAGCCCCGGGTTTGGGGCAAAAAAGATAAAAAAAACCATCCCGGGGCAGAAAAGGGAGCCACGCGCTACGTCACCCGCGCGCTGATTGGCTCCCCGCCGTCACGTGGCTCCCCCGCGGCTCCCACGGGCCCCCATTCATGGCCCCCCCACTCCCGTGGCGGGAACGGCTCCGCGGGGTCCTAGCGCCGCGCGCATGCGCAGTGCGGGCGCGCTGCAGCGTCGTTGGGGGGGAGCGCCCACGGGGGTTCGCGTTGGGGTGGGGGGGGCACCCACGATGGATGAGGTGTCCCAAGAATTCCAAGGGTGCCCCCACGAGGGTCCACGACTTTCCTGGGATGTCCCTTTGCCATCCCTGGGGGGGGCCGGGTGGGGTTGGCAGAGGGTGGGGGGCACCCACGGGGGGGCCCGTCACGGGGTGGGGGGCACCCACGGGTGGTGCGGGAGTGGTCCCAAAAACTCCAGAGCTGCCTTCACGGGGGGGTCCGCGACATTCCCGGGACGCCCCCCTGCCACCTGCGGGAATTCCAGGCGACGCGAGAATCGTCACGCGTGCCCCCCTAACTAACCCCGCCAAGCTCATTAACCCCGTGACATCACCTGAGCTGTCCCCCTGCCTTTTGGGGGTCCTCAGGTGTGACGGGGGGGGGGGGTGTCCCCAACCTCTTGTCACGCGTGGGGAGGGTCGGGGACCACCCCCGTGTCCCACGCGGGGACTTCGGTGGCCGCTCTGTCACCGCCGCCGCGCCGCGCTCGGGGCCGCTCTGCCTGGCAACAGATGACGCGCGGCCCACGGAGCGCTCCCATTGGCTGGCGCCGGGCAGGGGGCACGGGTGGGGACTGCGGAGCCCCCCGTGGGGACATCGGGGCCCCCGCGGGGACACGGCGGGCATGGGTGGCTTCGGGGGGCTCGTGGCCACGCTGCTCTGGGGGGTTTTGGTCGCTGTCGCCGTCGGTGACCCCGGTAGGAGGTGGCGGGGCTTGGGGGGGGGAGGGGACAAAGGGGACACGCGTGGCTTGGAGGCGCGGTCTCACTCTGGTGCTTGTCCCCTCTCTGTCCCCGCCTTGTTTGTCCCCTCTTCCTGTCCCTTCCCTGCCCCCCTTGCCTGTCCTCCTCCTTGTCCCCTCTCCCCCTCTCCTTTCCCTGTCCCCTTCCCTCTTCCCCTCCCCTCCTCCCTCCCCTGTTCCCCTTTCCCTCTCCCTCTTCCCTCCTCCTTTGCCTCTCACTTCCCCGTCCCCTCTCCTTGTCCCCTCCCTGTTCTCTGTCCCTTCCCTTCTCCCCTTTCCTCTCTCTCCGTCCCCTCCCTGTCCTCCCTTCCCCTTTCCCTCTCCCCTTCCCTGTCCCCTCCTTGTCCCCTCTCCCCTTTCCCTCTCCCCTTCCCTCCTGTCCCCTCCTTGTTCCCTTTCCCTCTCCCCTTCCCTGTCCCCTCCTGTCCCCTCTTCGTCTCCTTTCCCTCTCTCTCCCTGTCCTCCCTGTCCCCCTTCCCTGTCCGCTCCTGTCCCCTCCCTGTTCCCTCTCCCCTTCCCTGTTCCCTTCCCCTCTCCCCTTTCCTCTCTCTCCGTCCCCTCCTTGTCCTCCCTTCCCCTTTCCCTCTCCCCTTCCCTATCCCCTCCTTGTCTGCTTTCCCTCTCCCTCCCTCTCCCCTTTCCCTCTCTCCCTGTCCCCCCTCTCCCCTCCCCTTTCCCCTCCTTGTCCCCTTTCCCTTCCCTATTTTCCCTCTCACCCTTCCTCATCCCTCCCTGTCCCCTTCCCTATCCCCTCCTTGTCCCCTCTCCCTCTCCCCTCTTCCCCATCCCTCCCTGTCCCCTCCCTGTTCCCTCTCCCCTGTTCCCTTCCCCTCTCCCTTTTCTTCTCTCTCTGTCCCTTCCCTGTCCTCCCTTCCCCTTTCCCTCTCCCCTTCCCTGTCCCCTCCTTGTCCCCTTTCCCTCTCTCTCCCTGTCCTCCCTGTCCCCCTTCCTTATCCCCTCCTTGTCCCCTCTCCCTTCCCTATTTTCCCTCTCCCCCTTCCCTCTCTCTCCCTGTCCCCTCCCTGTCCCCTCCTTGTCCCCTTTCCCTCTCCCTCCCTGTCCTCCCTCTCCCTTCCCCATCCCTCTCTCTCCCCTTCCCTGTCCCCTCTTTGTCCCCTCTCCCCTTTCCCTCTCCCCCTTCCCCATCCCTCCCTGTCCCCTCCCTCTTCCCTCTCCCCTTCCCCGTCCCCTCCTGTCCCCTCTCTGTCCCCTCCCAGCCCCGGACCCTCCCTCTCACCTCCTGGCCGAGGTCCTGATGTGCCAGCCGGACTCTCCCTCTCGCTCGCTCTCGGTCACTCTGGACGGTCAGCTGCTCTACGCCTTCGATTTCCCGGGATCCCGCTGGAATCCCGGGATCCCCTCGCTGCCCCCCCGGCCCTCGGCACTGGAGACCCCCCAGGAGATCCTTCCAGAGGCCCAACTGTGCCAGGAGATCCTGCAGAACATCAGCCAGGCGCTCACCGGGAAAGTGCCCGAGGCCAGGGGTAGGTGACACCCAAAGTGACGCCCAAAGTGACACCCAAAATGACACCCAAGGTGACGTCGGCATTGTCCCCATCCCAGGTGGCCACCACTGGGATGGAGGCTCGGGTGGGTTGGGAATTTTGGGAATGGCGGTGGCACCTCTGGACAATGGATTTGTGGCCCCAAAGTGTGGGCAGGGCTGGAGCTTCCAGGGGGAGGATTTGGGGAATGAGAGGGTGGAAAATGGGAGAATGTGGGGGTGGAGGGATGGAAAAGTTTGGGGGTGGAGGGATGGAAAAATTTGGGGATGAGGGGATGGGAATGGTGGGAAAATTTGGGGATGAAGGGATGGAAAAATTTGGGGATGAGGGGATGGGAATGGTGGGAAAATTTGGGGATGGAGGGATGGAAAAATTTGGGGATGGAGGGGTGGGAATTGTGGGGAAAATTTGGGGATGGAGGGATGGAAAATGTGGAGGAATTTGGGGATGGAGGGATGGGAATTGTGGGGAAAATTTGGGGATGGAAGGATGGAAAATGTGGAGGAATTTGGGGATGGAGGGGTGGGAATTGTGGGGAAAATTTGGGGATGGAAGGATGGAAAATGTGGAGGAATTTGGGGATGGAGGGGTGGGAATTGTGGGGGAAATTTGGGGATGGAGGGATGGAAAAATTTGGGGATGGAGGGATGGAAATGGTGGGAAAATTTGTGGAAAAAAAGGATGGAAAATGTGGAGGAATTTGGGGATGGAGGGATGGGAATTGTGGGAAAATTTGAGGAAAAAAGGGATGGAAAATATGGAGGAATTTGGGGATGGAAGGACGGAAAAATTTGGGGATGAAGGAACA
This sequence comes from Corvus moneduloides, assembly GCF_009650955.1. Lineage (NCBI taxonomy): Eukaryota > Metazoa > Chordata > Aves > Passeriformes > Corvidae > Corvus > Corvus moneduloides. The sequence continues at coordinate 5,517 of NW_022436909.1, read as the reverse complement.
GAAAATGTGGAAAAGCTTGAAGATGAAACGATGGAAAATGCAGGAAAAATTTGGGGAGTAAAGGGATGAAAAACGTGGGAAAAAATGGGAACACAGGGAAGGAATAATTTTGAGGACAGAGGGCTGGAAAACCTTGGGAATGAAGCAACAAAAATCCCAGAAAAAACTCTCCAACAAACCCCCGGAGACCACAAAAAACCTTGGGAATGACCCCCAAACCCAGAAAACCCGGATCCCATTCGGAGCCTGGACATTCCCCATCCCAACCTCCCACCCTCCGGACAACTCCGGCCACGCCACCGTCCAGTCCCGGCCATCCCTGACGGATCCCATCCCATCCCTCATCCCAGGAATCCCGATGGTCTCCGTCTTCCCGGCTCTCCCGCCGGTTCCGGGCGAACCCAACACTTTGGTGTGCGTGGTGGAGAACATCTTCCCGCCGGCGCTGGACATCAGCTGGACGCTGGCCGGAGTCCCGGTCACTCAAGGGGTCACTCACAGCCCCTACACCCCCACGGCCGAGCTGACCTTTGTCCGGTTTTCCTACGTCCCCTTCGTTCCGGCCGCCGGCGACGTCCACGCCTGCGTGGTCACCTCGCGGAGGGACAACGCCACCGTGGTGACCTATTGGGGTGAGCTCGGGGACGAGGTGGCCTCGGGGACGTCCTTGGCGCCGTGGTGACCTCGGGGTGTGTCCGTAGTGGCTCCGGACACGGCGCTGGACGAGCAGCTGGACGCGGCACTGGCCGGAGCCGCCATGGCCTTGGGAATTGTCCTGGCGGTGCTCGGGGTCATCCTGGTCTTGGTGGCGCGGAGGGGCAGAGGGGGTACGGTGATGGTTCTGGCCTGGTTCTGGTCCTGGTCCTGGTTCTGATCCTGATCCTAGTCCCAGCCTCGATCCCATTCCTGGTCCTGGTCCTGATCCCGGTTCTGATCCTGATCCTGGTCCCAGCCTCAATCCCATTCCTGGTCCTGGCCTGGTCCTGACCCCAGTCCTAGTCCTGGTCCTGATTCCGGTTCTGATCCTGATCCTGGTCCCAGCCTCAATCCCATTCCTGGTCCCAGTCCTAGTCCTGGTCCTGATCCCAGTTCTGATCCTGATCCTGGTCCCAGCCTCAATCCCATTCCTGGTCCTGGTCCTGGTCCTGATCCCAGTTCTGATCCTGATCCTGGTCCCAGCCTCAATCCCATTCCTGGTCCTGGTCCTGGTCCTGATCCCAGTTCTGATCCTGATCCTGGTCCCAGCCTCAATCCCATTCCTGGTCCTGGTCCTGGTCCTGGTCCTGATCCCAGTTCTGATCCTGATCCTGGTCCCAGCCTTAATCCCATTCCTGGTCCTGGTTCTGATCCTCACCCCAGTCCCAGTTCTGGTCCCAATCCCAGTCCTGGTCCAGGTCGCTGTTCTGATGCTGATCTCGGTCCTTGTCCCCGTTCTGGTCCCAATCCTGGTCCTGGTCCCAGTCCTTATTCCAGTCCCAATTCTGGTCCTTGTCCTGGTCCTGGTCCCAATCCCAATCCCAGTCCTGGTTCTGATCCCAGTCCTGGTCCCAGTCCTGATCCCGGTCCCAGCCCTGATCCCAGTCCCAGTCCTGATCCTGATTGCAGTCACAGTCCCAGTCCTGATCCCGGTCTCAGTCCTGATCGCAGCCCTGATCCCAATCCCAGCCCTGATCCCAGTCCCGGTTCTGATCCTGATCCCAGTCCTGATCCCAGTCCTGATCCTGATCCCAATGCCAGTCCTGATCCCGGTCCCGGTCCTGATCCCAGTCCCAGTCCTGATCCTGGTCCCAATCCTGATCCCGATCCCAGTCCTGGTCCCAGCCCTGATCCCAATCCCAGTCCCGATCCCAGTCCCGGTTTTGATCCCAATCCCAGTCCTGATCCCAGTCCTGATCCTGATCCCAATGCCAGTCCTGATCCCGATCCCAGCCCCTATCCCAGTCCCGGTTCTGATCCCGATCCCAGTCCTGATCCCCGTCCTGATCCTGATCCCAATCCCAAACCTGATCCCGATCCCAGCCCTGATCCCGGTCCCGGTTCTGGTCCTGGCGCTGCTCGGGGCCACCTTGGCCGTGGTGGCCGGGAGGGACGGAGCAGCTCCGGTGACAATCCCGGCCTGGGGGGGGGACAGGGTGGGAATTGTCACCAATCCCGGTTTCTGTTCCCAGGTTGAGACAATCCGTGCGGGAATCAGGAATTTGGGAAGAAAACCCCGCTTTTCCTCAATAAATCCCGTGGTTTTGGCAGATCCTGTGTCCTTGTTTGTCACGTTCCTGGTCCCACTCCCAGGCCTGGTCCTGATCCCAGTCCCAGCTCTGGTTCTGGTCCTGATCCCAGTCTTGGTTCTGGTCCTGGTCCTGATCCCAGTCACAGCTCTGGTTTTGGTCCTGATTCCAGTCCTGGTTCTGGTTCTGGTCCTGATCCCAGTCCCAGTTCTGGTTCTGGTCCTGATCCCAGTCCCAGCTCTGGTTCTGGTCCTGATCCCAGTCCTGGTTCTGGTCCTGATCCCAGTCCCAGCTCTGGTTCTGGTCCTGGTCCCGGTCCTGATCCCGGTCCTGTTCCCAGTCCTGGTTCTGGTCCTGGTCCTGATCCCAGTCCCGGCTCTGGTCCTGGTCCTGGTTCTTGTCCTGATCCCAGTCCGGGCTCTGGTTCTGGTCCTGGTCCTGATCCCAGTCCCAGCTCTGGTTCTGGTCCTGATTCCAGTCCTGGTTCTGGTCCTCGTCCTCATCCCAGTCCCGGTCCTGATCCCAATTCTGGTCCCGGTCCCAGTCCTGGTTCCAATCCCAGTCCTGGTCCTGATCCCAGTCCTGGTTCTGGTCCTGGTCCTGATCCCAGTCCCGGTTCTGGTTCTGGTCCTGATCCCAGTCCCAGTCCCAGTCCCAGTCCCGGTCCCGGTCCTGATCCCAATTGTGGTCCCGATCCCAGTCCTCATTCCAATCCCAGTCCTGGTCCTGATCCCAGTCCCAGTTCCAGTCCTGGTCCCAGTTCTGGTCCTGGTTCTAATCCTGGTCCCAGTCTTGGTCCCAAAGCCAGTCCTGATCTTGATCCCAGTCCTGGTCCTGGTTCTAATCGAGGTCCAGGTGCTGGTCCCAGTCCTGGTTCTGGTCCCGATCCCAGTTCTGATCCTGATCCTGGTCCTGGTCTTCGTCCCTGGTCTCAATCCCAGTCCCAGTTCTAATCCTTGGTCTGATCCCAGTCCTGGTTCTGATCCTAACCTTGATCCTGGTTCTAATTCTGGTTCCTGATCCTGATCCCAGTCCCAGTTATGGTTCTGGTCCTGATCCTGGTTCCGCTCCCGGTTCTGATCCTGATCCCGGTTCTGATCCTCGTCCCAGTCCCAGTTCTGGTCCTGATCCCAATCTCGATTCTGGTTCTGATCCCAATCCCAGTCCTGCTCCCAAATCCTGCTCCCAAATCCCACTCCCAAATCCCGGTTCTAACCCCGATCCCGGTTCTGATCCTTGTCCCAGTCCCGATTCTGGTCCTGATCCCGATCCTGCTCCCAAATCCTGCTCCCAAATCCCAGTTCTAACCCCGATCCCAGTTCTGATCCTTGTCCCAGTCCCAGTCCCAGCTCTGGTCCCAATCCTGCTCCCAAATCCCAGTTCTAACCCCGATCCCGGTTCTGATCCTTGTCCCAGTCCCAGTTCTGGTCCCAATGCCGGTCCCAAATCCTGCTCCCAAATCCCAGTTCTAACCCCGATCCCGGTTCTGATCCTTGTCCCAGTCCCAGTTCTGGTCCCGATCCCGGTCCCGATCCCAGTCCCGCTCCCAAATTCCAGTTCTAACCCCGATCCCGGTTCTGATCCTTGTCCCAGTCCCAGTTCTGGTCCCAATGCCGGTCCCAAATCCTGCTCCCAAATCCCAGTTCTAACCCCGATCCCGGTTCTGATCCTTGTCCCACTCCCAGTTCTGCCCCTGATCCCAAATCCCGCTTCCCATCCCAAACCCCGGGGGGCTCCCAGTTCCCTCCCAGTTCCCTCCCAGTGCTCCCAGTCCGGCGCTGAGTCCCGAGCGCGGCCGCCACCAGCGCAGCCCTGCCCGGCACCGGGTGACGCGCGGCAGCCGCCAGCACCCATTGGGTGTCCCCAATGTCCCCACCCCGGGGGTGGCACCTGGGGGTGTCCCTGAGGGGGGGGACAGCGCGTCCCAGTTTGTCCCAGTTCGTCCCAGTTCGTCCCAGTTTGTCCCAGTTCGTCCCAGTTCGCCCCAGTCCGCGATGTTGCCGCTGCTGCTGCTGGCGCTCGGCGCTCCCGGGGCGGGTGAGGAGCGCGGGAAGGGCGGGAGGGGGGGGGCGTGGATTTTGGGGGAAAATTCTGGGAAAAAAGGGGGAAATTTAGGGAAAAGGGGAAGTTAGGAATTAGGGGAAGTTGGGGGGGGCTCCGCCCTGTAAGGATTGGGGGGGGTGGGAGCGGGTTTTGGGGGGAAAAATCGGGAATTAGGGGAGGTCTGGTGGTGGTGGGTGGGGGGCTCCGCCGTGTGGGGTTTTGGGGGAAATTCTGGGAAAAAAAAGGGGGAATTTAGGGAAAAGGGGAAGTTGGGAATTAGGGGAAGTTGGAGGGGCTCCGTCCTCTGGGGTTTGAGGGGGGGGTGGATTTTGGGGGGGAAAATTGGGAATTTGGGGATGGATTTTGGGATGTCCTGGGAGGGATTTGGGGGGTCGCTTCAACCCCCCCCCCCCGGACTCAATCCATGTCCCCAAATTTGGGGATATCTCCAGTTCCTTTATCCCAAAATCGCCCCAAAACCCCAAATCCCCCTAAGAATTCCCAAAATCCCCCCGAAACCCCAAATTGCCCCCAAAAAATCAGCAAAAAAATCCCAAAAAATTCCCCAAAATCCTTCCAAAAATCAGCAAAAAAATCCCAAAAAATCCCCCAAATCCTTCCGAAGTCAGCAAAAAATCCCCCCCAAAAAAATCAGCAAAAATCCCCAAAAGATCTAAAAAATCCCTCAAATCCCCCCCCAAAATTTAAGAAATCTTCAACCCCCCAAAAAAATCCACCAAAATAAATCCCCCAAAAACCACCCCCCAAGAAATTAAAAGGAAACCAAAAATCACTCCAAAATCCTCAAAAAACCCCCAAAACAAAACGCCAAAAATCACCAGAAAAATGCCGAAGTCAAGCCCAAAAATCTGCCAAAAATAAAACAAAACCAACCAAAAAGGAATCCCCCAAAATCTTCAAAAATCACCCCAAAGTTCCCCCAAAAAATCGCCAAAATTAAAAAAGAATCCCAAGAAATCCCTTAAAAATCCCCAAAAAATCCTAAAAAAAATTTCCACAAAATCCTTTAAAAAAATCCTAAAAAATCCCAAAAATACCAAAAAAATCCCCCCAAAAATCCGAAAAATCCCCAAAAATCAAAAAAATCCCCCAAGAGTCAAAAAAATCCCTAAAAAAAATTAAAAAGAAATCCCAAAAAATTCCCCAAAAATCCCCAAAAAGTCCCCCAAAAATTCCCAAAAAATTCCCCCAAAAAATCCCGAAAAAATCCCCAAAAATTCCAAAAACT
>NW_022436908.1:0-23372 GCF_009650955.1 Corvus moneduloides | reverse complement strand
GCTGCGCCCGCAGCAGCAGGTTCTTGTTCTTCAGCTCCTCCACCTGCATTTGGGGAGGGGTGCCCAAGGGGTCAGGCACCCCCTGCACCCCAAAATATCCCCCTGCACCCCAAAACATCCCCCAGTGCCCTCCCAGTAACTCCCAGTCACTCCCAGTACCCCAAACCCGCAGCAGCAGGTTCTTGTTCTTCAGCTGCCCCGCCGGGATTTGGGGAGGGGTCCCGGGGGGATTGGGGGGGACTCAGGCACCCCCTGCACCCCCAAAACATCCCCCAGGACCCCAAAACAGCCCCCTGCACCCCAAAACAGCCCCCAGTGCCCTCCCAGTACAGCCCAGTACAGCCCAGTGCTCCCAATAGTCCCCAGTAACCCCAAGGGTTCTTCAGCTCCTACACCCGGATTTGGGGAGGGGTCCCGGGCCGGGGGGGGTTGGGAGGGGGTTCAGACCCTCCTCGCACCCCAAAACAGCCCCCTGCACCCCAAAACATCCCCCAGGACCCCAAAACAGCCCCCAGGACCCCAAAACAGCCCCCAGTGCTCTCCCAGTACAGCCCAGTGCTCTCCCAGTAACTCCCAGTCACTCCCAGTACCCCAAACCCGCAGCAGCAGGTTCTTGTTCTTCAGCTGCCCCGCCGGGATTTGGGGAGGGGTCCCGGGGGGGACTCAGGCACCCCCTCAACCCCAAAACATCCCCCAGGACCCCAAAATATCCCCCTGCACCCCAAAACATCCCCCAGTTCCCTCCCAGTAACTCCCAGTGCTCCCAGTCACTCCCAGTACCCCAAACCCGCAGCAGCAGGTTCTTGTTCTTCAGCTCCTCTGCCGGGATTTGGGGAGGGGTCCCGGGGGGATTGGGGGGGACTCAGGCACCCCCTGCACCCCCAAAACATCCCCCGGGACCCCAAACCAGCCCCCAGTGCCCTCCCAGTACAGCCCAGTACAGCCCAGTGCTCCCAATAGTCCCCAGTAACCCCAGGGGTTCTTCAGCTCCTACACCCGGATTTGGGGAGGGGTCCCGGGCCGGGGGGGGTTGGGAGGGGGTTCAGACCCTCCTCGCACCCCAAAACAGCCCCCTGCACCCCAAAATATCCCCCTGCACCCCAAAACAGCCCCCAGGACCCCAAAACAGCCCCCAGTGCTCTCCCAGTACAGCCCAGTGCTCTCCCAGTAACTCCCAGTCACTCCCAGTACCCCAAACCCGCAGCAGCAGGTTCTTGTTCTTCAGCTCCTCTGCCGGGATTTGGGGAGGGGTCCCGGGGGGATTGGGGGAGACTCAGGCACCCCCTCAACCCCAAAACATCCCCCAGGACCCCAAAACAGCCCCCTGCACCCCAAAACGTCCCCCAGTGCTCTCCCAGTACAGCCCAGTGCTCTCCCAGTAACTCCCAGTCACTCCCAGTACCCCAAACCCGCAGCAGCAGGTTGTTGCTTTTCAGCTGCCCCGCCGGGATTTGGGGAGGGGTCCCGGGGGGATTGGGGGAGACTCAGGCACCCCCTGAACCCCAAAATATCCCCCTGCACCCCAAAACAGCCCCCAGTGCCCTCCCAGTACAGCCCAGTACAGCCCAGTGCTCCCAATAGTCCCCAGTAACCCCAAGGGGTTCTTCAGCTCCTACACCCGGATTTGGGGAGGGGTCCCGGGCCGGGGGCGGTTGGGAGGGGGTTCAGACCCTCCTCGCACCCCAAAACATCCCCCTGCACCCCAAAACATCCCCCTGCACCCCAAAATATCCCCCAGTGCCCTCCCAGTAACTCCCCGTGCTCTCCCAGTAACTCCCAGTCACTCCCAGTACCCCCAACCCGAAGCAGCAGGTTCTTGTTCTTCAGCTGCCTCGCCGGGATTTGGGGAGGGGTCCCGGGGGGATTGGGGGGGACTCAGGCACCCCCTGCACCCCAAAACAGCCCCCTGCACCCCAAAACAGCCCCCAGTGCCCTCCCAGTACAGCCCAGTACAGCCCAGTGCTCCCAATAGTTCCCAGTAACCCCAAGGGGTTCTTCAGCTCCTACACCCGGATTTGGGGAGGGGTCCCGGGCCGGGGGGGGTTGGGAGGGGGTTCAGACCCTCCTCGCACCCCAAAACAGCCCCCTGCACCCCAAAACATCCCCCAGTGCTCTCCCAGTACAGCCCAGTAACTCCCAGTCACTCCCAGTACCCCAAACCCGCAGCAGCAGGTTCTTGTTCTTCAGCTCCTCCACCTGCATTTGGGGAGGGGTCCCGGGGGGGGGTCAGGCACCCCCTCAACCCCAAAACATCCCCCAGGACCCCAAAATATCCCCCTGCACCCCAAAATATCCCCCAGTTCCCTCCCAGTAACTCCCAGTGCTCCCAGTCACTCCCAGTACCCCAAACCCGCAGCAGCAGGTTGTTGCTCTTCAGCTGCCCCGCCGGGATTTGGGGAGGGGTCCCGGGGGGACTGGGGGGGATCAGGCACCCCCTGAACCCCAAAACGTCCCCCAGGACCCCAAAATATCCCCAGGACCCCAAAACGTCCCCCAGTGCCCTCCCAGTACAGCCCAGTGCTCCCAATAGTCCCCAGTAACCCCAAGGGTTCTTCAGCTCCTACACCCGGATTTGGGGAGGGGTCCCGGGCCGGGGGGGGTTGGGAGGGGGTTCAGACCCTCCTCGCACCCCAAAACAGCCCCCTGCACCCCAAAATATCCCCCAGGACCCCAAACCAGCCCCCAGTGCTCTCCCAGTAACTCCCCGTGCTCTCCCAGTAACTCCCAGTCACTCCCAGTACCCCAAACCCGCAGCAGCAGGTTCTTGTTCTTCAGCTGCCCCGCCGGGATTTGGGGAGGGGTCCCGGGGGGCGTCAGGCACCCCCTGAACCCCAAAACGTCCCCCAGGACCCCAAAACAGCCCCCTGCACCCCAAACCAGCCCCCAGTGCCCTCCCAGTACAGCCCAGTACAGCCCAGTGCTCCCAATAGTCCCCAGTAACCCCAAGGGGTTCTTCAGCTCCTACACCCGGATTTGGGGAGGGGTCCCGGGCCGGGGGGGGTTGGGAGGGGGTTCAGACCCTCCTCGCACCCCAAAACAGCCCCCTGCACCCCAAAATATCCCCCTGCACCCCAAAACATCCCCCAGGACCCCAAAACAGCCCCCAGTGCTCTCCCAGTAGAGCCCAGTGCTCTCCCAGTAACTCCCAGTCACTCCCAGTACCCCAAACCCGCAGCAGCAGGTTCTTGTTCTTCTGCTCCCCCGCCGGGATTTGGGGAGGGGTCCCGGGGGGATTGGGGGGGACTCAGGCACCCCCTGAACCCCAAAACATCCCCCGGGACCCCAAAACAGCCCCCTGCACCCCAAAACGTCCCCCAGTGCTCTCCCAGTACAGCCCAGTGCTCTCCCAGTAACTCCCAGTCACTCCCAGTACCCCAAACCCGCAGCAGCAGGTTGTTGCTCTTCAGCTGCCCCGCCGGGATTTGGGGAGGGGTCCCGGGGGGATTGGGGGGGACTCAGGCACCCCCTGCACCCCCAAAACATCCCCCAGGACCCCAAAACAGCCCCCTGCACCCCCAAAACGTCCCCCAGTGCTCTCCCAGTACAGCCCAGTACAGCCCAGTAACTCCCAGTCACTCCCAGTACCCCAAACCCGCAGCAGCAGGTTCTTGTTCTTCTGCTCCCCCGCCGGGATTTGGGGAGGGGTCCCGGGGGGATTGGGGGGGACTCAGGCACCCCCTGCACCCCAAAATATCCCCCTGCACCCCAAAACGTCCCCCAGTGCTCTCCCAGTACAGCCCAGTGCTCTCCCAGTAACTCCCAGTCACTCCCAGTACCCCAAACCCGCAGCAGCAGGTTGTTGCTCTTCAGCTGCCCCGCCGGGATTTGGGGAGGGGTCCCGGGGGGATTGGGGGGGACTCAGGCACCCCCTGCACCCCCAAAACATCCCCCGGGACCCCAAAACAGCCCCCAGTGCCCTCCCAGTACAGCCCAGTACAGCCCAGTGCTCCCAATAGTCCCCAGTAACCCCAAGGGGTTCTTCAGCTCCTACACCCGGATTTGGGGAGGGGTCCCGGGCCGGGGGGGGTTGGGAGGGGGTTCAGACCCTCCTCGCACCCCAAAACAGCCCCCTGCACCCCAAAACATCCCCCAGTGCTCTCCCAGTACAGCCCAGTAACTCCCAGTCACTCCCAGTACCCCAAACCCGCAGCAGCAGGTTGTTGCTCTTCAGCTGCCCCGCCGGGATTTGGGGAGGGGTCCCGGGGGGATTGGGGGAGACTCAGGCACCCCCTGAACCCCAAAACATCCCCCGGGACCCCAAAACAGCCCCCAGTGCCCTAAAACGTCCCCCAGTGCCCTCCCAGTACAGCCCAGTGCTCCCAATAGTCCCCAGTAACCCCAAGGGCTCTTCAGCTCCTACACCCGGATTTGGGGAGGGGTCCCGGGCCGGGGGCGGTTGGGAGGGGGTTCAGACCCTCCTCGCACCCCAAAACAGCCCCCTGCACCCCAAAATATCCCCCAGTGCTCTCCCAGTACAGCCCAGTAAGTCCCAGTCACTCCCAGTACCCCAAACCCGCAGCAGCAGGTTCTTGTTCTTCAGCTCCTCCACCTGCATTTGGGGAGGGGTCCCGGGGGGGGGTCAGGCACCCCCTCAACCCCAAAACATCCCCCAGGACCCCAAAATATCCCCCTGCACCCCAAAATATCCCCCAGTTCCCTCCCAGTAACTCCCAGTGCTCCCAGTAACTCCCAGTACCCCAAACCCGCAGCAGCAGGTTGTTGCTCTTCAGCTGCCCCGCCGGGATTTGGGGAGGGGTCCCGGGGGGACTGGGGGGGACTCAGGCACCCCCTGAACCCCAAAATATCCCCCGGGACCCCAAAACAGCCCCCAGTGCCCCAAAACGTCCCCCAGTGCTCTCCCAGTACAGCCCAGTACAGCCCAGTGCTCCCAACAGTTCCCAGTAACCCCAAGGGGTTCTTCAGCTCCTACACCCGGATTTGGGGAGGGGTCCCGGGCCGGGGGCGGTTGGGAGGGGGTTCAGACCCTCCTCGCACCCCAAAACAGCCCCCTGCACCCCAAAACATCCCCCAGTGCTCTCCCAGTACAGCCCAGTAACTCCCAGTCACTCCCAGTACCCCAAACCCGCAGCAGCAGGTTCTTGTTCTTCAGCTCCTACACCTGCATTTGGGGAGGGGTCCCGAGGGGGTCAGGCACCCCCTCGCACCCCAAAACATCCCCCAGGACCCCAAAATATCCCCCTGCACCCCAAAATATCCCCCAGTTCCCTCCCAGTAACTCCCAGTGCTCCCAGTAACTCCCAGTACCCCAAACCCACAGCAGCAGGTTGTTGCTCTTCAGCTGCCCCGCCGGGATTTGGGGAGGGGTCCCGGGGGGACTGGGGGGACTCAGGCACCCCCTGAACCCCAAAACGTCCCCCAGGACCCCAAAATATCCCCAGGACCCCAAAACGTCCCCCAGTGCCCTCCCAGTACAGCCCAGTGCTCCCAATAGTTCCCAGTAACCCCAGGGGTTCTTCAGCTCCTACACCCGGATTTGGGGAGGGGTCCCGGGCCGGGGGCGGTTGGGAGGGGGTTCAGACCCTCCTCGCACCCCAAAACAGCCCCCTGCACCCCAAAACATCCCCCAGGACCCCAAACCAGCCCCCAGTGCTCTCCCAGTAACTCCCCGTGCTCTCCCAGTAACTCCCAGTCACTCCCAGTACCCCAAACCCGCAGCAGCAGGTTCTTGTTCTTCAGCTGCCCCGCCGGGATTTGGGGAGGGGTCCCGGGGGGGGTCAGGCACCCTCTGAACCCCAAAACGTCCCCCTGCACCCCAAAACAGCCCCCAGTGCCCTCCCAGTGCTCCCAGTAACTCCCAGTACAGCCCCAGAACCTCCGGTGCTTTCCCAGTTCCTTCAGCTCCCCCACCCGGATTTGGGGGGTCCTGGGCGGGTTTGGGGGGGGTCAAACCCTCCCCGCACCCCAAAATCCCCCCCAGTCCCATCCCAGTAACTCCCAGTGCCTCCCAGTGCCCCCCACTGCCATCCCAGTGCCATCCCAGTCCCATCCCAGTAACTCCCAGTGCCTCCCAGTGCCTCCCAGTGCCATCCCAGTGCCATCCCAGTAACTCCCAGTGCCTCCCAGTGCCTCCCAGTGCCATCCCAGTGCCTCCCAGTGCCTCCCAGTGCCTCCCAGTCCCATCCCAGTGCCATCCCAGTGCCCCCCAGTGCCATCCCAGTGCCTCCCAGTGCCTCCCAGTGCCATCCCAGTGCCCCCCACTGCCATCCCAGTCCCATCCCAGTGCCCCCCAGTGCCATCCCAGTGCCATCCCAGTGCCTCCCAGTGCCTCCCAGTGCCCCCCACTGCCATCCCAGTGCCATCCCAGTGCCCCCCAGTGCCATCCCAGTACCTCCCAGTGCCTCCCAGTGCTATCCCAGTGCCATCCCAGTGCCCCCCACTGCCATCCCAGTCCCATCCCAGTGCCTCCCAGTGCCCCCCACTGCCATCCCAGTGCCTCCCAGTCCATCCCAGTTCCCACCTGCTGCTGCAGGACTTCGTTGTCCATCTGGGGCTGCTCCAAGCCCCAGTCCCCTCCCAGTCCATCCCAGTGCCTCCCAGTCCGTCCCAGTCCCTCCCAGTCCCTCTCAATCCAACCCCAGTCCATCCCAGTGGCTCCCAACCCAATCCCAGTCCATCCCAGTACCTCCCAGTCCATCCCAATCCCTCTCAATCCAATTCCAGTCCATCCCAATCCCATCCCAGTCCATCCCAGTGCCTCTCAATCCAATCCCAGTCCATCCCAGTGCCTCCCAATCCAATCCCAGTCCATCCCAGTGCCTCTTAATTCAATCCCAGTGCCTCTCAATCCCATCCCAGTGCCTCTCAATCCAATCCCAGTCCCTCCCAGTGCCCCCCACTGCCATCCCAGTACCTCTCAATCCAATCCCAGCCCCTCCCAGTCCAACCCCAGTGCCCCTCACTGCCATCCCAGTGCCTCCCAGTGCTCCCAGTTGCCCACCTGCTGCCGCAGGACCTCGTTGTGCATCTGCAGCTGGTCCAGGCCCCAGTCCCCTCCCAGTGCCTCCCAATCCAATCCCAGTCCATCCCAGTGCTTCTCAATCCAATCCCAGTGCCTCCCAATCCAATCCCAGTGCCTCCCAGTCCAACCCCAGTGCCTCCCAGTCCATCCCAATCCCTCCCAACCCAATCCCAGTCCATCCCAGTGCCTCCCAATCCAACCCCAGTGCCTCCCAATCCAATCCCAGTGCCTCCCAGTGCCTCCCAGTGCCTCTCAATCCAACCCCAGTGCCTCCCAATCCAACCCCAGTGCCTCCCAGTGCTCCCAGTTGCCCACCTGCTGCCGCAGGACCTCATTGTCCATCTGCAGCTGGTCCAGGCCCCAGTCCCCTCCCAGTCCCCTCCCAGTCCATCCCAGTCCCTCTCAATCCAATCCCAGTCCCTCCCAATCCAATCCAATTCCAGTCCATCCCAGTCCAACCCCAGTGCCTCCCAGTCCATCCCAGTACCTCTCAATCCAATCCCAGTGCCTCCCAGTGCCTCCCAATCCAATGCCAATCCAATCCCAGTGCCTCCCAGTGCCTCCCAGTGCCTCTCAATCCAACCCCAGTGCCTCCCAATCCAACCCCACTCCCTCCCAGTCCAACCCCAGTGCCTCCCAATCCAACCCCAGTGCCTCCCAGTCCAACCCCAGTGCCTCCCAGTGCTCCCAGTCCCTTCCCAATCCAATCCCAGTGCCTCCCAATCCAATCCCAGTCCATCCCAGTGCCTCTCAATCCAATCCCACTCCCTCCAAGTGCCTTCCAATCCAATCCCAGTCCATCCCAGTGCCTCTCAATCCAATCCCAGTGCCTCCCAATCCAATCCCAGTCCATCCCAGTGCCTCCCAGTCCATCCCAGTACCTCTCAATCCAATCCCAGTGCATCCCAATCCAATCCCAGTCCATCCCAGTGCCTCTCAATCCAATCCCAGTGCATCCCAGTGCCTCCCAATCCAATCCCAGTCCCTCCCAGTGCCCCCCACTGCCATCCCAGTGCCTCCCAGTGCTCCCAGTTGCCCACCTGCTGCCGCAGGACCTCGTTGTCCATCTGCAGCTGGTCCAGGCCCCAGTCCCCTCCCAGTCCATCCCAGTGCCTCTCAATCCCATCCCAGTGCCTCTCAATCCAATCCCAGTCCATCCCAGTGCCCTCCCAGTGCCTCTCAATCCAATCCCAGTCCATCCCAGTGCCTCCCAATCCAATCCCAGTGCCTCCCAGCGCCTCTCAATCCAATCCCAGTCCATCCCAGTGCCTCCCAATCCAATCCAATCCCAGTCCATCCCAGTGCCTCTTAATTCAATCCCAGTGCCTCTCAATCCCATCCCAGCGCCTCTCAATCCAATCCCAGTCCATCCCAGTGCCTCCCAATCCAATCCCAGTCCATCCCAGTGCCTCTTAATTCAATCTCAGTGCCTCTCAATCCCATCCCAGTGCCTCCCAATCCAATCCCAGTCCAACCCCAGTGCCTCCCAGTGCTCCCAGTTGCCCACCTGCTGCCGCAGGACCTCGTTGTCCATCTGCAGCTGGTCCAGGCCCTGCAGCTCCTCGCTCAGCCGGAGGTTGCTCTGCCGCAGCTCCTGGATGTAATCGCAGGCCTTGGACAGGATCCCGCCCTTGCTCTGGGAATTCGGGAATTCGGGGTCACCGGGGGGATCCCCAAAACCCCAAATGCGGCCCCAAATCCCCGGGGAAGGGCTGGGACCTGTCCGGATTTGGTGTTTTCCATGGAGCAGTCGGGGATGATCTTGGAGAGCTGCACGATCCAGTTGTTGATCTTGTCCCGGCGCCGGCGCTCCACTGGGAACGGGGTTGGGAATTGGGGTTGGGAATGGGGGGTTCCCAGTTGGGAATGGGGATTGGGAATGGGGGATTGGGAATGGGGGATTCCCCGTTGGGAATGGGGATTGGGGATGGGGGATTGGGAATGGGGATTGGGAATGGGGGATTCCCAGTTGGGAATGGGGATTGGGAATTGGGGTTGGGAATGGGGGATTCCCAGTTGGGAATGGGGATTGGGAATGGGGGATTGGGAATGGGGGATTCCCCGTTGGGAATGGGGATTGGGAATGGGGGATTGGGAATGGGGATTGGGAATGGGGGATTCCCAGTTGGGAATGGGGATTGGGAATGGGGGATTGGGAATGGGGGATTGGGAATTGGGGTTGGGAATGGGAGATTCCCAGTTGGGAATGGGGATTGGGAATGGGGATTGGGAATGGGGGATTGGGGATGGGGGATTGGGAATTGGGGTTGGGAATGGGAGATTCCCAGCTGGGAATGGGGATTGGGAATGGGGGATTGGGAATGGGGGATTCCCCGTTGGGAATGGGGGATTGGGAATGGGGGATTGGGAATGGGGGATTGGGAATGGGGGATTGGGAATTGGGGTTGGGAATGGGAGATTCCCAGTTGGGAATGGGGATTGGGAATGGGGGATTCCCAGTTGGGAATGGGGATTGGGAATTGGGGTTGGGAATGGGGGATTCCCCGTTGGGAATGGGGATTGGGAATGGGGGATTGGGAATGGGGATTGGGAATGGGGGATTCCCAGTTGGGAATGGGGATTGGGAATTGGGGTTGGGAATGGGGATTGGGAATGTGGATTCCCAGTTGGGAATGGAGGATTTGGAATGGGGATTCCCAGTTCGGAATGGGGGACTGGGAACGGGATTGGGAATGGGGGATTCCCAGTTGGGAATGGGGATTGGGAATGGAGGATTCCCAGTTGGGAATGGGGGATTGGGAACGGGGATTGGGAATGGGGGATTGGGAATGTGGATTGGGAATGGGGGATTGGGAACGGGGTTGGGAATGGGGGATTGGGAATGGGGGATTGGGAATGGGGATTGGGAATGGGGGATTGGGAATGGGGGATTCCCAGTTGGGAACGGGGGATTGGGAATGGGGGTTGGGAATGGGGGACTGGGAATGGGGGTTGGGAATGGGACTGGGAATGGGGGACTGGGAATGGGGGACCGGGAATGGGGGACCGGGAATGGGGGATTGGGAATGGGGGATTGGGAATGGGGGACCGGGAATGGGGGATTGGGAATGGGGATTGGGAATGGGGGACTGGGAATGGGGGACTGGGAATGGGGGACTGGGAATGGGGGTTGGGAATGGGGGTTGGGAATGGGGGACTGGGAATGGGGGACTGGGAATGGGGAATTCCCAACTGGGAACGGAGCATTGGGAATGGGGGGATAACCCCAACACGGGGATGACCCCGGGACCAGGATGACTCTTCAGGATTGGGGTGACTCTTGGGAATTGGGGCGATCCCTCGGGATCAGGGGTGACCCCGCAGGAATTGGGGTGACCCCTCAGGTTTGGGGTGACCCCTGGGATTGGGGTGACCCCTGGGATGGTCCCTGGGGTGACCCCTCAGGTTTGGGGTGACCCCTCGGGTTTGGGGTGACCCCTGGGACAGTCCCTGGGGTGACCCCTCAGATTTGGGGTGACCCTGGGGAATTGGGGTGACCCCCGGAATTGGGGTGACCCCTCAGGTTTGGGGTGACCCCTGGGATTGGGGTGACCCCTCGGGTTTGGGGTGACCCCTCAGGTTTGGGGTGACCCCTGGGGCGCTCCCTGGGGTGACCCCGGTACCTTCGTTGTGCTGTGCCCGGCGCTTCTCGTCCCGGGTGGCTCGGGGAGCCTCCGACTTCCTGCGGGAAACGGCGCCGGGAGGGGCTCAGGTGGGCACAGGGGTGCCCAGGTGTGCCCAGGTGTACCCCAGGTGTGCCTGGATGTGCCCCAGGTGTGCCCAGGTGTACCCCAGGTGTGCCCGGGTGTGCCCGGGTGTGCCCCAGGTGTGTCCCAGGTGTGTCTGGTTGTAGCCCGGGTCTGCCCAGGTGTGCCCCAGGTGTGCCCAGGTGTGCCCAGGTGTGCCCCAGGTGTGCCCAGGTGTGCCCAGGTGTGCCCGGGTGTGCCCCGGTGTGCCCCAGGTGTGTCCCAGGTGTGTCTGGTTGTAGCCCGGGTCTGCCCAGGTGTGCCCCAGGTGTGCCCAGGTGTGCCCGGGTGTGCCCCAGGTGTGCCCAGGTGTGCCCAGGTGTGCCCCAGGTGTGCCCAGGTGTACCCCAGGTGTGCCCGGGTGTGCCCCGGTGTGCCCCAGGTGTGTCCCAGGTGTGCCCCAGGTGTGCCCAGGTGTGCCCCGGCTGTGCCCAGGTGTGCCCAGGTGTGCCCAGGTGTGCCCCAGGTGTGCCCAGGTGTGCCCGGGTGTGTCCCAGGTGTGCCCCAGGTGCGTCTGGTTGTAGCCCGGGTCTGCCCAGGTGTGCCCAGGTGTGCCCCGGCTGTGCTCAGGTGTGCCCCGGTGTGTGTCCCAGGTGTGTCTGGTTGTAGCCCGGCTGTGCCCAGGTGTGCCCCAGGTGTCCCCAGGTGTGCCCCAGGTGTGCCCCGGCTGTGCTCAGGTGTGCCCCGGTGTGTCCCAGGTGTGTCTGGTTGTAGCCCGGCTGTGCCCAGGTGTGCCCCAGGTGTGCCCCAGGTGTGCCCCAGGTGTGCCCAGGTGTGCCCCAGGTGTGTCCCAGGTGTGCCCGGGTGTGCCCGGGTGTGTCCCAGGTGTGTCTCAGGTGTGTCTGGTTGTAGCCTGGGTCTGCCCAGGTGTGCCCCGGCTGTGCCCAGGTGTGCCCCGGCTGTGCTCAGGTGTGCCCCGGTGTGTCCCAGGTGTGTCTGGTTGTAGCCCGGCTGTGCCCAGGTGTGCCCCAGGTGTGCCCAGGTGTGCCCGGGTGTGTCCCAGGTGTGTCCCAGGTGTGTCTGGTTGTAGCCCGGCTGTGCCCAGGTGTGCCCCAGGTGTGCCCAGGTGTGCCCAGGTGTGCCCCAGGTGTGCCCCAGGTGTGCCCAGGTGTGCCCGGGTGTGTCCCAGGTGTGCCCCAGGTGCGTCTGGTTGTAGCCCGGGTCTGCCCAGGTGTGCCCAGGTGTGCCCCGGCTGTGCTCAGGTGTGCCCAGCTGTGTGTCCCAGGTGCGTTTGGGTGTGCCCAGGTGTGCCCAAGTGTTCCCAGCTGTGCCCAGGTGTTCCCAGGTCTGGCCCAGGTGTGCCCCAGGTGTGCCCCAGGTGTGCCCCAGGTGTGCCCAGGTGTGCCCGGGTGTGCCCAGGTGTGTCCCAGGTGTGTCTGGTTGTAGCCTGGGTCTGCCCAGGTGTGCCCCAGGTGTGCCCAGGTCTGCCCAGGTGTGCCCAGGTGTGTCTCAGGTGTGTCTGGTTGTAGCCTGGGTCTGCCCAGGTGTGCCCCGGCTGTGCCCAGGTGTGCCCCGGCTGTGCTCAGGTGTGCCCCGGTGTGTCCCAGGTGTGTCTGGTTGTAGCCCGGCTGTGCCCAGGTGTGCCCAGGTGTGCCCCAGGGGTGCCCAGGTGTGCCCCAGGTGTGCCCCAGGTGTGCCCCGGCTGTGCCCAGGTGTGCCCAGGTGTGCCCCGGCTGTGCTCAGGTGTGCCCAGCTGTGTGTCCCAGGTGCGTTTGGGTGTGCCCAGGTGTGCCCAAGTGTTCCCAGCTGTGCCCAGGTGTTCCCAGGTCTGGCCCAGGTGTGTCCCAGGTGTGCCCGGGTGTGCTCCCAGATGTGCCCAGGTGTGTCCCAGGTGTGCCTGGCTGTAACCCAGCTGTGCCCAGGTGTGCCCCAGGTGTGCCCCAGGTGTGCCCCAGGTGTGCCCAGGTACTCACGGCGAGTAGGGGTGGGCACGGGGAGCGATGGAGCGCTGGGCCCCACCCGGGAGCACCTCCTGAGGTGACATCATCACGAAAAACTGCCCTGCGAGCCCGAACGGGACAGGTGAGACCCCAAAGGGGACAGGGGAGACCCCAAATCCCACAGGGGAGACCCCAAATCCACAGGGGAGACCCCAAATGGGACAGGGGAGACCCCAAATCCCACAAGGGAGACCCCAAATTCCACAGGTGAGACCCCAATCCCACAGGTGAGACCCCAAAGGGGACAGGGGAGACCCCAAACGGGACAGGGGAGACCCCAAATCCACAGGGGAGACCCCAAATGGGACAGGGGAGACCCCAAATCCACAGGGGAGACCCCAAATGGGACAGGGGAGACCCCAAATCCACAGGGGAGACCCCAAATGGGACAGGGGAGACCCCAAATCCCACAAGGGAGACCCCAAATTCCACAGGTGAGACCCCAATCCCACAGGTGAGACCCCACATGGGACAGGGGAGACCCCAAATCCCACAGGTGAGACCCCAATCCCACAGGTGAGACCCCAAACGGGACAGGTGAGACCCCAATCCCACAGGTGAGACCCCAAATCCCACAGGTGAGACCCCAATCCCACAGGTGAGACCCCACATGGGACAGGGGAGACCCCAAATCCACAGGGGAGACCCCAAATGGGACAAGGGAGACCCCAAAGGGGACAGGGGAGACCCCAAACGGGACAGGGGAGACCCCAAATCCCACAGGGGAGACCCCAAATTCCACAGGTGAGACCCCAAATGGGACAGGGGAGACCCCAAATCCCACAGGGGAGACCCCAAACGGGACAGGGGAGACCCCAAATCCCACAGGGGAGACCCCAAATCCCAAAGGGGAGACCCCAAACGGGACAGGGGAGACCCCAAATCCCACAGGGGAGACCCCAAACGGGACAGGGGAGACCCCAAATGGGACAGGGGAGACCCCAAATCCCACAGGGGAGACCCCAAATGCACCCAGGTGACCTCAAACCCCACCCAGATGCCCTCAAACCCCACCCAGGTGCCCCCCAACCTCACCCAAGTGAGTCCCAAACCCTTCCAGATGCCCCCAAACCCCTCCAGATGCCCACAAACCAACCCAGGTGCCCCCCAACCCCACCCAGGTGAGTCCCAACCCCACCCAGGTGCCCCCAAACCCCACCCAGGTGAGTCCCAAACCCAACCCAGGTGCCCCCAAACCCCATCCAGATGCCCTCAAACCCCATCCAGGTGCCCCCAAACCCCATCCAGATGCCCCCAAACCCCACCCAGGTGAGTCCCAACCCCACCCAGGTGCCCCCAAACCCCATCCAGGTGCCCCCAAACCCCATCCAGATGCCCCCAAACCCCACCCAGGTGAGTCCCAACCCCACCCAGATGCCCCTAAACCCCGCCCAGGTACCCCCAAACCCCTCCCAGGTGTCCCCAAACCCCACCCAGGTGCCCCCAAACCCCATCCAGGTGCCCTCAAACCCCATCCAGGTGCCCCCAAACCTCACCCAGGTGCCCCCAAACCCCATCCAGGTGCCGCCAAACCCCACCCAGGTGCCCGCCCCCGCCCCCCCATCCCTCACCTGTGGGCGTGGGCTGCCCCAGCAGCGCCTCGGAGCTCTGGGTGGTGACGACGGCGGTGGCTGCGGTGGCTGCGGTGGCGGCGGCGCCGTCGGCCACGCCCGCGGCGGGGAAATAGGTGTAGTGGGTCTCGGTGGCCGCCGCCTCCGTCTCCACCGCGTCCTCGCTCGTGAAGGCGCCCTGGATCACCGCCTGCGCAGGTGGGACAGGTGAGGGACAGGTGAGGGACGGGGGAGGGACGGGGGGGGACAGGGGAGGGAGAGATGGGGGACAGATGGGGGACAGGTGGGGGACAGGTGGGGGACAGGTGAGGGACAGGGGAGGGACGGGGGAGGACAGGGGAGGGAGAGATGGGGGACAGGTGGGGGACAGGTGAGGGACAGGGGAGGGATGGGGGAGGACAGGGGAGGGAGAGATGGGGGACAGGTGGGGGACAGGTGGGGGACAGGTGGGGGACAGGTGGGGGACAGGTGGGGGACAGGTGAGGGACAGGGGAGGGACGGGGGAGGACAGGGGAGGGAGAGATGGGGGACAGGTGGGGGACAGGTGGGGGACAGGTGGGGGACAGGTGGGGGACAGGGGAGGGACAGGGGAGGGACAGGTGGGGGACAGGTGGGGGACAGGTGAGGGACAGGGGAGGGACGGGGGGGGACAGGGGAGGGACAGGGGAGGGACAGGTGGGGACAGGGTAGGGACAGGTGAGGGACAGGTGAGGGACAGGGGAGGGACAGGTGAGGGACAGGTGAGGGACAGGGGAGGGACAGGTGAGGGACAGGTGAGGGACAGGGGAGGGACAGGGGAGGGACAGGGTGAGGGACAGGGGAGGGACAGGGGAGGGACAGGTGGGGACAGGGGGGACAGGTGAGGGACAGGTGAGGGACAGGTGAGGGACAGGGGAGGGACAGGGGATGGGACAGGGTGAGGGACAGGGGATGGGACAGGTGAGGGACAGGTGAGGGACAGGTGAGGGACAGGTGAGGGACAGGTGAGGGACAGGGGAGGGACAGGTGAGGGACAGGGGTGGGACAGGGGAGGGACAGGGGAGGGACAGGTGAGGGACAGGGTGAGGGACAGGTGAGGGACAGGTGAGGGACAGGGGAGGGACAGGGGTGGGACAGGGGAGGGACAGGTGAGGGACAGGTGAGGGACAGGGGAGGGACAGGTGAGGGACAGGGAGGGACAGGGGAGGGACAGGTGAGGGACAGGGGAGGGACAGGTGAGGGACAGGGAGGGACAGGGAGGGACAGGGAGGGACAGGGGAGGGACAGGGGAGGGACAGGTGAGGGACAGGGGAGGGACAGGGGAGGGACAGGGAGGGACAGGGGAGGCACAGGTGAGGGACAGGTGGGCCACAGGTGAAAGACAGGGAAGAGGGACAAGAGAGCCCCAGGTGAGGGACAGGGGAGGGACAGGTGGGAAGGGTGGGGGACAGGTGAGCCACAGGTGAGCCACGGGGTGGGACAGGAGTGCCACAGGTGAAAGACAGGGAAGGGGGACAGGAGTGGCACAGGTGAGGGACAGGGGAGGGGGACATGGGTGGGGCAGGTGAAAGACAGGTGATGGACAGGTAGGGACAGGTAACGAACAGGTGAGGCACAGGTGAGGGCAACCGGTGAGGGGGACACGGGTGGGACAGGTGAGGACAGGTGAAGGACAGGTGAGGAACAGGTGAGATACAGGTGACAGGTGGGACAGGTGAGCAACAGGTGAGGGGAACACAGGTGGGACAGGTGGCACAGGTGAGGGCAACACAGGTGACACGAGTGGGACAGGTGGCACAGGTGAGGGACAGGTGAGGGGGACGCAGGTGGCACAGGTAAGGAACAGGTGGCACAGGTAAGGGGGACACAGGTGGCACAGGTGGGACAAGTGGAACAGGCGAGACATAGGTGAGGCAGGTGGGACAGGTGAGCCCCAGGGGCACAGGTGGCACAGGGGGGACATGGGGGCACAGGTGGCACAGGTGAGCTCAGGGGCACAGGTGGGACAGGTGAGACACGGGGGCACAGGTGGCACAGGTGAGCCCCAGGGGCACAGGTGAGACGGGGGGACATGGGGGCACAGGCGGCACAGGTGAGCTCAGGGGCACAGGTGGGGCACAGGTGAGGCACAGGTGAGCCCCAGGGGCACAGGTGAGACATAGGCACAGGTGGCACAGGTGGCACAAGTGAGCCCCGAGGGCACAGGTGGGGCACAGGGGCACAGGTGAGACACAGGGGCACAGGTGAGACACAGGTGAGCCCCAAGGGCACAGGTGGGGCACAGGTGGGGCACAGATGAGCCCCAGGGGCACAGCTGAGCTCAAGGCTGCAGGTGGCACAGGTGAAATCCAGGGGGGTGTGGCAGGGGCGTGGCACACCTGGGTCACCACCTGGGCTGGGCACAGGTGAGATCCAGGGGGGTGTGGCAGGGGCGTGGCCAGGTGACCCACCTGTGTCACAGATGGCACAGGTGGCACAGGTGGCACACAGGGGACAGTGGGCGTGGCCAGGTGACCCACCTGTGTCACAGATGGCACAGGTGGCACAGGTGGCACAGTGGCCAGGTGACCCACCTGTGTCATGGATGGCACAGGTGGCACAGGTGGCACAGAGGGGACAGTGGGCGTGGCCAGGTGACCCACCTGTGTCATGGATGGCACAGGTGGCACAGGTGGCACAGTGGCCAGGTGACCCACCTGTGTCACAGATGGCACAGGTGGCACAGGTGGCACAGTGGCCAGGTGACCCACCTGTGTCACAGATGGCACAGGTGGCACAGAGGGGACAGTGGGCGTGGCCAGGTGACCCACCTGTGTCATGGATGGCACAGGTGGCACAGGTGGCACAGTGGCCAGGTGACCCACCTGTGTCACAGATGGCACAGGTGGCACAGGTGGCACAGAAGGGACAGTGGGCGTGGCCAGGTGACCCACCTGTGTCATGGATGGCACAGGTGGCACAGGTGGCACAGTGGCCAGGTGACCCACCTGTGTCACGGATGGCACAGGTGGCACAGGTGGCACACAGGGGACAGTGGGCGTGGCCAGGTGACCCACCTGTGTCACAGATGGCACAGGTGGCACAGGTGGCACACAGGGGACAGTGGACGTGGCCAGGTGACCCACCTGTGTCACAGATGGCACAGGTGGCACACAGGGGACAGTGGGCGTGGCCAGGTGACCCACCTGTGTCACGGATGGCACAGGTGGCACACAGGGGACAGTGGGCGTGGCCAGGTGACCCACCTGTGTCACGGATGGCACAGGTGGCACAGGTGGCACAGTGGCCAGGTGACCCACCTGTGTCATGGATGGCACAGGTGGCACAGGTGGCACAGTGGCCAGGTGACCCACCTGTGTCATGGATGGCACAGGTGGCACAGGTGGCACACAGGGGACAGTGGGCGTGGCCAGGTGACCCACCTGTGTCACGGATGGCACAGGTGGCACAGGTGGCACAGAGGGGACAGTGGGCGTGGCCAGGTGACCCACCTGTGTCACAGATGGCACAGGTGGCACAGGTGGCACACAGGGGACAGTGGGCGTGGCCAGGTGACCCACCTGTGTCACAGATGGCACAGGTGGCACAGGTGGCACAGAGGGGACAGTGGGCGTGGCCAGGTGACCCACCTGTGTCACAGATGGCACAGGTGGCACAGTGGCCAGGTGACCCACCTGTGTCATGGATGGCACAGGTGGCACAGGTGGCACACAGGGGACAGTGGGCGTGGCCAGGTGACCCACCTGTGTCACAGATGGCACAGGTGGCACAGGTGGCACAGTGGCCAGGTGACCCACCTGTGTCACAGATGGCACAGGTGGCACAGGTGGCACAGAGGGGACAGTGGGCGTGGCCAGGTGACCCACCTGTGTCACAGATGGCACAGGTGGCACAGGTGGCACACAGGGGACAGTGGGCGTGGCCAGGTGACCCACCTGTGTCACAGATGGCACAGGTGGCACAGGTGGCACACAGGGGACAGTGGGCGTGGCCAGGTGACCCACCTGTGTCACAGATGGCACAGGTGGCACAGGTGGCACACAGGGGACAGTGGGCGTGGCCAGGTGACCCACCTGTGTCACAGATGGCACAGGTGGCACAGTGGCCAGGTGACCCACCTGTGTCATGGATGGCACAGGTGGCACAGGTGGCACAGAGGGGACAGTGGGCGTGGCCAGGTGACCCACCTGTGTCATGGATGGCACAGGTGGCACAGGTGGCACACAGGGGACAGTGGGCGTGGCCAGGTGACCCACCTGTGTCACAGATGGCACAGGTGGCACACAGGGGACAGTGGGCGTGGCCAGGTGACCCACCTGTGTCACAGATGGCACAGGTGGCACAGGTGGCACAGAAGGGACAGTGGGCGTGGCCAGGTGACCCACCTGTGTCACAGATGGCACAGGTGGCACAGGTGGCACACAGGGGACAGTGGGCGTGGCCAGGTGACCCACCTGTGTCACAGATGGCACAGGTGGCACAGGTGGCACAGAAGGGACAGTGGGCGTGGCCAGGTGACCCACCTGTGTCACGGATGGCACAGGTGGCACAGGTGGCACAGTGGCCAGGTGACCCACCTGTGTCATGGACTGCGTGGCCGGGTAGCCGCTGATGGCGCTGGTGCCCTCGGTCTGCGCGTCCAGCTGCCCGTCAGCCACCTGGATCACCCGGTACATCACCTGGCACAGGTGGGCACATCGCACAGCTGGCACACGGGCACCCCCCAGAGCCACCCCACCTGGTACCACACCTGCCACAGGTGGGGTACCTCAGGTATGCCCAGGTATACCTGGGTGTGCCCAGCTGGCCCCCTCAAGGTGTGCCCAGGTGCCCCCAGCTGCCTCCCAGGTGTATCCAGCTGTGCCCTAGGTACCCCCAGGTGTACCCAGGGTGTGCCCAGGTGTCCCCAGGTGTGCCCCAGGTACCCCCAGGTGCATCCAGGTCCCTCCCAGGTGTGCCCAGGTGTATCCCAGGTGTATCCCAGTGTATCCCAGTATAGCCCAGTGTATCCCAAGTGCCCCCAGGCCCCCCCCCGGTGTGCCCAGGAGTAGCCCAGATGTATCCAGGTGTATCCCAGGTGCCCCCAGGTGTGCCCAGATGTGCTCCAGGTGCCCCCCAGGTGTGCCCAGGTGTGCCCAGGTGCCCCCAGGTGTACCCAGGTGTGCCCAGCTGTTCCCAGGTGCCCCCAGGTGTATCCCAGGTGTGCCCAGGTGTCCCCAGGTGTATCCAGGTGCTCCCAGGTGTATCCAGGTGTTCCCAGGTGTGCCCAGGTGCCCCCAGGTGTATCCAGGTGCCCCCCAGGTGTGCCCC
The DNA here is from genome assembly GCF_009650955.1 of Corvus moneduloides. NCBI lineage: Eukaryota > Metazoa > Chordata > Aves > Passeriformes > Corvidae > Corvus > Corvus moneduloides. The sequence continues at coordinate 3,847 of NW_022436908.1, read as the reverse complement.
GGTGTATCCCAGTGTATCCCAGTGTATCCCAAGGGCCCCCAGGCCCCCCCCGGGTGTGCCCAGGTGTACCCAGATGTATCCAGGTGTAGCCCAAGTGTATCCCAGGTGTGCCCCAGCTGTTCCCAGGTGCCCCCACGTGTGCCCAGGTGTGCCCAGGTGTATCCCAGGTGTGCCCAGGTGTATCCCAGGTGTATCCCAGGTGCCCCCAGGTGTGCCCAGGTGTGCCCAGGTGTATCCCAGGTGTGCCCAGGTGTATCCCAGGTGTATCCCAGGTGTGCCCAGGTGTGCCCAGGTGTACCCAGGTGTGCCCAGGTGTATCCCAGGTGTGCCCAGGTGTACCCAGGTGTTTCCCAGGTGCCCCCCAGGTGTGCCCAGGTGTGCCCCAGCTGTTCCCAGGTGTGCCCAGCTGCCCCCAGGTGTGCCCAGGTGCGGTACCTGCGTGCCGCCGCCCTCGGTCCTGAACACATACTTGACGCCGGGGTCGGGGAAGGTGGCGGCCGATTGGATGCTGGCGATGGCCACGCTCGTGGGGTCCTCCCCGGTGGCCACCGAGCCTGGGGGGGGTGGGGGGGTGGTGACACCCAAAATTGGGGAGGAGGCACCCCAAACTGGGGATGGGCACCCGAAACTGGGGAGGGGGCAACTCAAAATTCAGGGGAATACCTGAAATCGGGGAGGGGGCACCCAAAACTGGGAGGGGGCACCCACAACTGGGAGGGGGCACCCACAACTGGGAGGGGGCACCCAAACTGGGAGGGGGCACCCAAACTGGGAGGGGGCACCCACAACTGGGAGGGGGCACCCAAACTGGGAGGGGGCGCCCAAACTGGGAGGGGGCACCCACAACTGGGGGGAGGGGGCACCCACAACTGGGGGGGGGCACCCAAACTGGGAGGGGGCACCCAAACTGGGAGGGGGCACCCACAACTGGGGGGAGGGGGCACCCACAACTGGGGGGGGGGCACCCAAACTGGGAGGGGGCACCCAAACTGGGAGGGGGCACCCACAACTGGGGGGAGGGCACCCACAACTGGGGAGGGGGCACCCAAACTGGGAGGGGGCGCCCAAACTGGGAGGGGGCACCCACAACTGGGAGGGGGCACCCACAACTGGGGGGAGGGGGCACCCACAACTGGGGGGGGGGGCACCCAAACTGGGAGGGGGCACCCAAACTGGGAGGGGGCACCCACAACTGGGAGGGGGCACCCACAACTGGGGGGAGGGCACCCACAATGGGGAGGGGGCACCCAAACTGGGAGGGGGCGCCCAAACTGGGAGGGGGCACCCACAACTGGGGGGAGGGGGCACCCACAACTGGGGGGAGGGCACCCACAATGGGGAGGGGGCACCCAAACTGGGAGGGGGCACCCAAACTGGGAGGGGGCACCCACAACTGGGGGGAGGGGGCACCCACAACTGGGGGGAGGGGGCACCCAAACTGGGAGGGGGCGCCCAAACTGGGAGGGGGCGCCCACAACTGGGGGGAGGGCACCCAAACTGGGGGGAGGGCACCCAAAATTGGGGGGGAGGGGGAGAGGGCACTGCCCCCCCCTCAGACCCACCCTCAGACCCCCCCAGCCCCCTCCCAGCCCCCCCCATAAGCCCTCTTGACCCCCCCCCACATCCCCCATAACCCCACAAAGCCCCCCCCAAAACCCCCCCACAGATCCCCCCAACCCCCCATAGCCCCACAAAGCCCCCCCAAAACTCCCTCATGGACCCCCCTAACCCCCCAAAACCTCTCCAAAATCACCCTGTACCCCCCCATAAGCTCCCAAAACCACCCCAAAATCACCCAAAAACCCCCCAAAACCCCCCAATATCACCCCATACCCCCCCCAACCCCCCCCAAAACCCCCCCATAACCCCCCAAAACCACCTCGTACCCCCCAAAACCCCCCCAAAATTCCCCCATATCCTCCATAACCCCCCAACCCCCCCCAAAATCACTCCATATCCCCCAAAATCCCCCCAAAATCACCCCTTAACCCCCATAACTCCCCCAAAACCCCCCAAAATCCCCCATACCCCCCATAACTCCCCAAAACCCCCCCAAAATTACCCCATATCCCCCATAACCCCCCAAAACCCCTCCAAAATTACCCCATACCCCCAATAACCCCCCAAAACCCCCCAGTATCACCCTGTACCACCCCATCACCCCCAAAACCCCCCCAAACTCCCCCCAAACCCCCCAAAATTACCCCATACCCCCCAATACCCCCCAAAACCCCCCCAAAATTCCCCCATACCCCCCATAACCTCCCCAAACGCCCCCCAAAATCACCCCATATCCCCCAGAATTCCCTCAAAATCACCCCATAACCCCCCATAACCCCCCAAAAACCCCCCATAACCCCCCATAACCCCCCCAAAATTACCCCATATCCCCCCAAAACCCCCCCAAAATTACCCCATATCCCCCATAACCCCTCAAAACCCTCCCAATATCACCCCATACCCCCCCAAACCCCCCCAGAACACCCCCAAAATTACCCCATACCCCCCCAAAACCACCCCGTACCCCCCAGACCCCCCCCCAAAACACCCCCAAAATTACCCCATACCTCCCCAAAACCACCCCGTACCCCCCAGACCCCCCCCAAAACACCCCCAAAACCACCCCGTACCCCCCAGACCCCCCCCAAAACCACCCCGTACCCCCCAGACCCCCATAATCCCACCACAGCTCCCTCCAAAATAACCCCATAACCCCCCCAAAGACCCCCCCCAAACCCCATTTGGGGGGTCCCCCCCTCACCCTCCTGGATCTGCACCGTCCCCTCCTCCGTCTCAGCTGCTTTTTGCTGCCTGGGGATGGGGAGGGGGTTAGGGGGGGGTCCCTGAGCCCCCCAAACCCCCCAAACCCCAAATCCGGGACCCCCCAAATCACCCCCACCCCCCTGCCCCCCCCATGGGGCAGTTTTGGGGGTCCCAGCATGGGGGGGATGGGTCCCTGTGCTGATTTGAGGGGGGGTCTTGGGACCTAGAGGGGTCCCAGAGCTGTTTTGGGGATCCCAGATTGAATTTTGGGGGTGCTGGAGCAGTTTGGGGGGGGTCCCAGTGCTGCTTTAGGGAGGTCTTGGGGCAGTTTTGGGGGTCCTGGGGCCATTTTGGGGGGGGTCCAAGGGTCGTTTAAGGGGTTCTGGGATGGTTTTGGGGGTCCTGGGGCTGTTTTGGGGGTCCTGGAGCCATTTTGGGGGTCTCAGATCGGATTTGGGGGGTCCCGGATCAGATTTGGGTGTCCCAGGGCAGTTTTGGGGGGACTCAAGGGCCTTTTATGGGGTTCTGGGGCAGTTTTGGGGGTCCCAGCATGGGGGGGATGGGTCCCTGTGCTGATTTGAGGGGGGGTCTTAGGACCCAGAGGGGTCCCAGAGCTGTTTTGGGGGTCCCAGATTGAATTTTGGGGGTCCTGGGGCAGTTTTGGGGGGGGGTTCAAGGGTCGTTTTAGGCGTTCTGGGATGGTTTTGGGGGTCCTGGGGCTGTTTTGGGGATCCCAGATTGAATTTTGGGGGTCCTGGGGCCATTTTGGGGGTCCCAGAGCTGTTCTGGGGGTCCCAGATTGAATTTTGGGGGTCCTGGGGCCATTTGGGGGGGGGTCCAAGGGTCGTTTAAGGGGTTCTGGGATGGTTTTGGGGATCCTGGGGCTGTTTTGGGGGTCCTGGATCAGATTTGGGGTGTCCCAGGGCAGTTTTGGGGGGGGTCCCAGTGCTGCTTTAGGGAGGTCTTGGGGCAGTTTTGGGGGTCCTGGGGCCATTTTAGGGGTCCCAGATCGGATTTGGGGGGTCCCGGATCAGATTTGGGTGTCCCAGGGCAGTTTTGGGGGGACTCAAGGGCCTTTTATGGG
>NW_022436907.1:0-23939 GCF_009650955.1 Corvus moneduloides | reverse complement strand
TCCTGGGTTTTTGGGAGGTCTATCCCGGGTTTTTGGGAGGTCTATCCTGGGTTTTTGGGCTCTATCCCGCGTTTTTGGGCTCTATCCCAGGATTTTGGGGTCTATCCCCGGTTTTCGGGCTCTATCCCCGGTTTTTAGGCTCTATCCCGGGTTTTTGGGCTCTATCCCGGGTTTTTGGACTCCATCCCGGGTTTTTGGGGGCTCTATCCCAGGATTTTGGGGTCTATCCCCGGTTTTCGGGCTCTATCCCCGGTTTTTAGGCTCTATCCCGGGTTTTTGGGCTCCATCCCGGGTTTTTGGGAGGTCTATCCCAGGATTTTGGGCTCTATCCCGGGTTTTTGGGCTCTATCCCGGGTTTTTGGGGTCGTATCCCCCCCAAATCCCCCCGGCCCTGCCCCCACTGACCTTCTTGACCATGGTGGTCTCGGCCGGGTCCAGCCGGGCCCGTTTGGCCTCGGGTCCATCCTCCACACCCGCGCTCACCTTGGCCACCTTGGGCTTCTCCCTGAGGGCAGCGAAAGCCGGGAATGCGGCCAGGAACGCCCCAAAATCCCGGGATTTCGGGGCATTTCCGCCCCCAGACTCACTCCACGAACTCGTGGTCGCCCAGGTCAGCGAACATGTAGCCGTGGTAGCCAAAAACGTCGCCGGTGAAGAACTTGATCCCGTTCTTGTGGCAGATCTGGTTGATCCTCACCATGGATTCCCGGGAGCAGCAGGTGAGGCACACCTGGAGGGGAAATTCGGGATGTTCTCCCTGGATCCTGGGGGGTTTTATGGGGGAAAAGCTTCCTGGGGGAGCGGGAAGAGCGGGATGGGGTCGGTTGTTCTTCCTTCCTGTCCTAGCAGGGAATTCTACCCCAAAATGGGGCGATTCTTCCCCAAAATGGGGCGATTCTTCCCCAAAATGGGGCGATTCCTCCCCAAAATGGGGCGATTCTGCCCCAAAATGGGGCGATTCCTCCCCAAAATGGGGCGATTCCTCCCCAAAATGGGGCGATTCTTCCCCAAAATGGGGTGATTCTTCCCCAAAATGGGGTGATTCTACCCAAAATGGGGTGATTCCTCCCCAAAATGGGGCGATTCCTCCCCAAAATGGGGCAATTCTTCCCCAAAATGGGGCGATTCTACCCAAAATGGGGTGATTCCTCCCCAAAATGGGGCGATTCCTCCCCAAAATGGGGCAATTCTTCCCCAAAATGGGGCGATTCTACCCAAAATGGGGTGATTCTACCCCAAAAAGGGGCGATTCCTCCCCAAAATCGGGCGATTCTACCCCAAAATGGGGCGATTCCTCCCCAAAATGGGGCGATTCTACCCCAAAATGGGGCGATTCCTCCCCAAAATGGGGCGATTCTACCCCAAAATGGGGCGATTCCTCCCCAAAATGGGGCGATTCCTCCCCAAACTGGGACAATCCCATCCAAAACCGGGACAATCCCGCCCCAAACCGGGACAATCCCATCCAAAACCGGGACAATCCCGCCACAAACCGGGACAATCCCGCCCCAAACCGGGACAATCCCATCCAAACCGGGACAATCCCGCCACAAACCGGGACAATCCCGCCCCAAACCGGGACAATCCCATCCAAAACCGGGACAATCCCGCCCCAAACCGGGACAATCCCATCCAAACCGGGACAATCCCGCCCCAAACCGGGACAATCCCATCCAAACCGGGACAATCCCATCCAAAACCGGGACAATCCCATCCAAAACCGGGACAATCCCGCCCCAAACCGGGACAATCCCGCCCCAAACCGGGACAATCCCATCCAAACCGGGACAATCCCATCCAAACCGGGACAATCCCATCCAAAACCGGGACAATCCCGCCCCAAACCGGGACAATCCCATCCAAACCGGGACAATCCCGCCCCAAACCGGGACAATCCCATCCAAAACCGGGACAATCCCATCCAAAACCGGGACAATCCCATCCAAACCGGGACAATCCCGCCCCAAACCGGGACAATCCCATCCAAAACCGGGACAATCCCGCCCCAAACCGGGACAATCCCGCCCCAAACCGGGACAATCCCATCCAAAACCGGGACAATCCCGCCCCAAACCGGGACAATCCCGCCCCACACCGGGACAATCCCGCCCCAAACCGGGACAATCCCATCCAAACCGGGACAATCCCGCCCCAAACCGGGACAATCCCATCCAAAACTGGGACAATCCCGTCCCAAACCGGGACAATCCCATCCAAAACCGGGACAATCCCGCCACAAACCGGGACAATCCCGCCCCAAACCGGGACAATCCCATCCAAAACTGGGACAATCCCGTCCCAAACCGGGACAATCCTGCCCCAAAATGGCACAATCCCATCCAAACCGGGACAATCCCGCCCCAAACCGGGACAATCCCATCCAAACCGGGACAATCCCGCCTAAAACCGGGACAATCCCATCCAAAACCGGGACAATCCCATCCAAAACCGGGACAATCCCATCCAAACCGGGACAATCCCGCCCCAAACCGGGACAATCCCATCCAAAACCGGGACAATCCCGCCCCAAACCGGGACAATCCCGCCCCAAACCGGGACAATCCCATCCAAAACCGGGACAATCCCGCCCCAAACCGGGACAATCCCGCCCCACACCGGGACAATCCCGCCCCAAACCGGGACAATCCCATCCAAACCGGGACAATCCCGCCCCAAACCGGGACAATCCCATCCAAAACTGGGACAATCCCGTCCCAAACCGGGACAATCCCATCCAAAACCGGGACAATCCCGCCCCAAACCGGGACAATCCCGCCCCAAACCGGGACAATCCCATCCAAAACTGGGACAATCCCGTCCCAAACCGGGACAATCCTGCCCCAAAATGGCACAATCCCATCCAAACCGGGACAATCCCGCCCAAACCCGGGACAACCCCGCCCCACCCCGTGATTCCGGGAATGTCCGTGGCTACCGCGTCGAACTGGGTGAAGAACTCCTGGGATTTGCTCTCGACGCTCTCGGGGTCGGCCTTGACGTCCACCATGGGGTTGAGGCTCTGCGCCCGCTCCAGCGAGGCCTCGGCGCGGTTCTGGCCCAGCGACCCCAGCGGGATCAGGAACTGGGCTCGGGTGTCCTCCGGGGACACCTGGGGGACGGCGGGATCAGGATTCCAGGGGCTGGGAATGAGGGAACCCCCCCCCCCCTAGGGCTGGGTGGGGTGAAAGGAATAAAATTCCCCAATTTTGGGGGCTATTCCTGAGCGGAGGCAAAACTTTACTGTTTTATGGAGGTTTTTTGGGGTGAAACCTTGGGGTTTTAGGAGCCTTTTAGGGAGGCAAAACTTTACTATTTTAGGCTTTTTTGGGGTGAAACCTTGGGGTTTTAGGAGCGTTTTAGGGAGGCAAAACCTCACTATTTTAAGAAGCTTTTCTGAGGTGAAACCTTGGGGTTTAAGAAGCCTTTTAGGGAGACAAAACCTTACTATTTTAAGAAGCTTTTTTGGGGTGAAACCTCAGGGTTTTAGGAGCCTTTTAGGGAGGCAAAACCTCACTATTTCAAGAAGCTTTTTTGGGGTGAAACCTCGGGGTTTAAGGAGCCTTTTAGGGAGGCAAAACCTCACTATTTTAAGAAGCTTTTTGGGGTGAAACCTCGGGGTTTTAGGAGCCTTTTAAGGGGGCAAAACCTCATTATTTTAAGAAGCTTTTTTGGGGTGAAACCTCGGGGTTTTAGGAGCCTTTTAGGGAGGCAAAACCTCACTATTTTAAGAAGCTTTTTTGGGGTGAAAACTCGGGGTTTAAGGAGCCTTTTAGGGAGGCAAAACCTCATTATTTTAAGAAGCTTTTTTGGGGTGAAACCTCGGGGTTTTAGGAGCCTTTTAGGGAGGCAAAACTCGGGATTGGGGATTAAATCCCAAAATGGGACCATCCAAACCTCCCCCCCCTCACCTGTGAGGGTCCAGCAGGGTGAGACCCTGACCCCAGCCAGGATGAGGCTGTGCCCAGGTGTGTGCCCAGGTGTGTGCCCCCCCTCACCTGTTGGTGGTCCAGCAGGGTGAGGCCTCTGACCCCGGCCAGGATGAGGTTTTTGGCCACCTCGGCCCCCAGCCCCCGCAGCCCCACCAGCAGCACCCGCGACGCCCGTAACCTGTGGGGGAGAATCGTGGGAAACGGGCTCGGGAACGGGGAATGAGAACCCCAAAGGGGCTGGAGCGGCCCCGCGAGGGGATAAATCCTAAGGAATGAGAATATAGAACCCCCCAGACCCCTATAGAGACATCCTTAGCCCCTATATGCGGACCTCACCCTCCGTAAGGCTAAATAAGGACCCTCCAGAGCCCCTATAGAACCTCTTTAAAGCTTCTATAGAGCTCCTCCACCTCCTATAGGGCCCCTCAAAGCCCATACAGGGACCCCCCAGCTCCTATAAGCCCCCCTGGTTCCTATAGGGTGCCTTCGCAGCTCCTACAGGGGGCCCCTAAACCCCTACACAGCCCACCCTACCCCTATAGTGCCCCTCCAGACCCCTGCGGGGATCCCTCCCGGCTCCTATATGGAACCCCCATGCCCCTGCAGAACCCCTCCAGACCCCTATAGGAACCCCCGAAGCCCATATAGGTTCCCCACAGAACCCCCCAGCCGCACCGACCGTTTCTGGGCCTCGAGCCCCCAGAGCCGGATCTGCCGGTCGTACTGGGCCGCCTCCTCCTCGCTGATGCCGCCAGGGCCGGACTCGTCCTTCTCCACCATCGCGGCGGTCCCTGAGACCCCCTCAGGGTCCTTCACGACCCCTCAAAGCCCCTCAGACCTTTCAAACCTCTCAAGGCCCCTCTCGACACCTCAGAGGTCCTCACGGTCCATCAAAGCCCCTCACGACCCCTCAAAGCCCCTCACGACCCCCCCCCAGACCCCTCACGGTCCCTCAGACGCCTCACAGCGCCCCCTGGCGGCCCGCGCAAGCCCCCGCGCAGCGCCCGCCGCCGCTCCAGATCCCTCCGGGCTGGGGGGGACGCACCGAATCCACTCCCGGTGCTCGCGGCCCCTCAGGGGAAAACAACGCCCAGAGGTTTCTCCTTCCGCCGTTTCACGGCGGTGTGACGGCGTGAGGCCGAGGTCACGGGTTTTGGGGGCCTCCCCGTGCGCAGTGTGGCACAGCCCGTGTTGTTTTCCCCCCCCCCCTCCGGGCTGAGATGGACTCGTCCTCCGCTCTTTGAGGGCGTTCCCGCCATCCGCCATCGACTTCGTCAATCTCCGTCAACCTCGTCGGGAGACCTTCGGAAACGTTCCGAGCGCACCTTCGGAGGCGTTCGGAAGTCTTCGGAAGCCGCTGGACAACTTCGGCGACATTCCGAGAGCTTTGGAGAAGTTCGCGGAAATCCCATGATTTCCCCATCCCAAAGAAACCAAGTGGCCAAACCGATGCAAAAATCCCGTCAATAATCAGAAAAATAGGGTTTGGGGTGGTTTTTTTTCTCTCCTGGTTTTATAAAATCTAGGCTGTTTTTTCCAAGTCACAGGAAGATCCCTAACTCCCTTCCCGCTCCTCCCACCTTCCGCACATTTTCCTTTCAACTCAGGAAATTCGCGACATTTTGGGGGTTTGGGTTGTTGTTCGTTTTTTTTTTTTTTTTTGCTGAGCGACATTCGGATGTGGAGAAACATCCCGTGACCCGTGGAAATTCCCTGACCTGAGCTGAACTCCAGGTGGGAAGAGGATTTTTGGCGAACATCGAGTCCAATCATCACCGTGGTTTTGGCAGAGGTTTTGGGTTGGGAAAGAGCAATCCGTGAGGGGAAAAGGGTCCAAAATCTCCTAATAAAATTTTCTCCCCGTAAAATTTTGTTCTAAAATTGCTCTTATGCAAATTTCCACATGGGGAGGCTTTCGGAAGCATTCGGAGAGCTTCGGCAGCATTCGGAGGGAATTCGGAGAGAATCCGGAGAGCTTTGGAGGCGCTCGGAAACGCTCGGAATCAACCGGAAAAGCCCGACGAGCTCTTCGTACGTCCCCGCCACCATTCGGCACCCTCCGAAGAGGCTGCGCTCGGGTGTTTCCGGCTGCGCTCGGGTGTTTCCGGCGGCCGCCGGGGCGCTGCCTCAGGGCGGGCGCCATTTTGTGTGTCCGCCCGCGGAGCGCGGGGCGCGGGCGGAGGAGCCGCCGGGCCGAGCCCCCCGCGCCGTTCAGTGACTGTGCCCCACGTTCTCCACCCCTTGCCCGTTGCCCATGGCCGTGGAGAGCCCGAGTGTCCCCCCCGCCGCCGCCGCCTCCCCCCCCAGCCCGCACTGCACCCCCCCTTCTCCGTCCTGCCACGGCAGCTGCAGCCTCCCCCGGCCGCCGCCGCCGCTCCAAGGCCACCATCACGGCCCGGACGAAAGGTCCAGTAACCGCCTCTCCCGAGCGCCTTCTCTGTGTGGCTGGGGGTCGGTCCGGCGCGCCGGACCAGGTTTGGGGAGGGGGCGGCGGGAGGGAAGGGTGAGGGGAGGGGGGGGGCAGGCAGGGCCCAGGGGCTGAGGGGGGGGCGGCCTGTGGGGAGGGGGCTCGGGGGGCTCTGAGGAGGAGGAGGAGGAGGGTGAGGAAGGGCCAGAGGGGGAGCTGGGGGAGGCCCGGGAGGCTCTGAGGAGGAGGGTGAGGAAGGGCCTGAGGGGGATCGGGGGGGGGGGAGGTGAGGAAGGGCCAGAGGGGGATTTGGGGGGGGGGGGGGGGGTCCTGAGGAGGAGGAGGAGGAGGAAGGGCCTGAGGGGGATTTGAGGAGGAGGAGGAGGAGGAAGGGCCAGAGGGGGATTCTGGGGAGGCCCGGGAGGTTGTGAGGAGAAGGAGGAAGAAGCGGGGGAGGGGTGGGGGGGGTCCCGGTGTGGGGAGGGGGCTCGGGGAGCCCTGAGGAGGAAGGGCCAGAGGGGGATTTTTGGGGGGACTCGCGGAGGTCTGAGGAGGACGAGGAAGAAGAGGAGGGGGAGGGGCGTGTGGGGAGCGGGCTCGGGGGGCTCGGAGGAGGAGGAGGAGGAGGAGGAGGAAGGACCAGAAGGGAATTGGAGGGGGGGGGGGGAAGGTGGGAGGAAGAGGAGGAGGAAGAAGAGGGGCGGCCCTTGTGGGGAGGGGGCTCAGGGGGTCCTGAGGAAGAGGAGAGACCAGAGAGAGAGATTTTGGGAGGGGATTCAGAGGTGCTCAGGAGGAGGAGAAGGAAGGGCCAGAGGAGGATTTGGGGGTCTGGGGTCCTGAGGAGGAGGAGGAGGAAGAGGGGATGAGGGCAGTGCAGGCCCCGGGGGGTGTGAGGGGGTTTGGGGGAGTTTTTGGGGGGCGATTTGAGGGTTGGGACAGGAGTGAGGGGCTCAAGGATGATCCCTGGGGGGGATTTAGGTCCTTTTTGGGGGGCTCTTGAGGTGCTGGGCAGGGGGGGTTCAGCCCCTCTTTTGGGGGTTTTAGGCTAAAACTCCTCTTTTGGGGGGGGTCTCGAGGTTTGGGGGAGGGTTTAGCCCCCCCTTTTGGGGGATTTAAATCCTTTTTGGGGGAAGTTTAGGTTTAGGCTCCTCTTTGGGGCCTTTAATTTCTTGGGGGAGGGGGTGCTCTAGTTCTTTTGGGGCAGGTTTAGCTCTTTTTTGGGGGGTTTAGCCCCTCTTTTGAGGGTTTAACTCCTCTTCTGGGCAGATTTAGGTGCTGGGGGTTTTTAGTCCCTTTTGGGGTGGGGGTTTAGCCCCTTTTTTGTGTGTGGGGGGGATTCTTAATAAGTTCTTTATTCCCTCCTTAAAATCCCATTTGTGTCCTCCTTAAAATCCAGCCCAAAAGTTGGGATCAGGAAGTTTGGGGGTCCCTGGGTGGGATTTTGGGGTGTTGCTCCCCTTCCCCATAGGGACAGGTTCACCTGCAGTGCTTAAAATGTTCCAAAAATCTCCAAATCTGCCCCCAAAATGCCCTTTTCCCCCTCTTTTTCTGCCCCCTCCCCGCCATAACTCAGAGCCATTTCCTGTATTCCCACTTTTTTTTTTGTAGTTCAATCCAAATAATGTGAAAAAATTCCAGGAAAAAAGGTAAAATCAGGGAGGTTTGGGGTGTATTCCTAGGAAAAAAAGGTAACTCCAGGGAGTTTTGGGGTATTTTTAGGGGAAAAAAGTTAATTAAGGGAATTTTTTGGGTATTTTTAGGAGGGAAAAAAAGGTAAATCCTGGGAGTTTGGGGAAGTTATTAGGGAAAAAGGTAAATCCTGGGAGTTTGGGGATATTTTTAGGGAAAAAAGGTAAATGAAGGGGAGTTTTTGGGGATATTTTTAGGGAAGAAAAGGTAAATTAAAGGACTTTGGGGTATTTTTAGGGGAAAAGAGGTAAATCCTGGGAGTTGGGGGTGTTTTTTAGGGAAAAACAGGCAAATTAAGGGAGTTTTTGGGGATATTTTTAGGGGAAAAAAGGTAAATCTTGGGAGTTTTGGGTATTTTTAGGGAAAAAAAGGTAAATCCTGGGACTTTGGGGTATTTTTAGGCAAAAAAAAGTAAAGGGAATTTTTGGGGATGTTTTTAGGGGAAAAAAGGTAAATCCTGGGAGTTTTTGGATATTTTTAGGGGAAAAAAGGTAAATCCTGGGAGGTTTTGGATATTTTTAGGGGAAAAAAGGTAAATCCTGGGAGGTTTTGGATATTTTTAGGGGAAAAAAGGTAAATCCTGGGAGTTTTTGGATATTTTTAGGGGAAAAAAGGTAAATTAAGGGGAGTTTTTGGGGATATTTTTAGGGGAAAAAAGGTAAATCCTGGGAGTTTTGGGTATTTTTAGGGAAAAAAAGGTAAATCCTGGGAGTTTGGGTATTTTTTAGGGAAAAAAAGGTAAATCCCGGGAGTTTTTGGGGAGAAAATGTAAATTAAGGGAGTTTTTGGGGGATATTTAGGGAAGAAAAGGTAAATCCTGGGACTTTGGGTATTTTTTAGGGAAAAAAAGGTAAATCCTGGGAGTTGGGGGTATTTTTAGGGAAAAAGGGCAAATTAAGGGAGTTTTTGGGGATATTTTTAGGGGAAAAAAGGTAAATCGAGGGAATTTTGGGATATTTTGGGGGAAAAAAGGTAAATTGAGGGAATTTTGGGATATTTTGGGGGAAAAAAAGGCAAATTAAGGGAAATTTTGGGGATATTTTTAGGGAAGAAAAGGTAAATCCTGGGAGTTTTCGGTGTTTTTAGGGGAAAAAGGTAAATTCTGGGAGTTTGGGGGTATTTTTGGGGGGAAAAAAGGTAAATCCTAGGAGTTTTGGGGGTATTTTTAGGGAAAAAAAGGCAAATTAAGGGAGTTTGGGGATATTTTTAGGGGAAAAAAGGTAAATCCCGGGAGTTTGGGTATTTTTTAGGGGGAAAAATGTAAATCCTGGGAGTTTTTGGGGATACTTTTGGGGAAAAAAAGTAAATTAAGGGAGTTTTGGGGGATATTTAGGGAAGAAAAGGTAAATCCTGGGACTTTGGGTATTTTTTAGGGAAAAAAGGTAAATCCTGGGAGTTGGGGGTATTTTTAGGGAAAAAGGGCAAATTAAGGGAGTTTTTGGGGATATTTTTAGGGGAAAAAAGGTAAATCGAGGGAATTTTGGGATATTTTGGGGGAAAAAAGGTAAATTGAGGGAATTTTGGGATATTTTGGGGGAAAAAAGGCAAATTAAGGGAAATTTTGGGGATATTTTTAGGGAAGAAAAGGTAAATCCTGGGAGTTTTCGGTGTTTTTAGGGGAAAAAGGTAAATTCTGGGAGTTTGGGGGTATTTTTGGGGGGAAAAAAGGTAAATCCTAGGAGTTTTGGGGGTATTTTTAGGGAAAAAAAGGCAAATTAAGGGAGTTTGGGGATATTTTTAGGGGAAAAAAGGTAAATCCCGGGAGTTTGGGTATTTTTTAGGGGGAAAAATGTAAATCCTGGGAGTTTTTGGGGATACTTTTGGGGAAAAAAAGTAAATTAAGGGAGTTTTGGGGGATATTTAGGGAAGAAAAGGTAAATCCTGGGACTTTGGGGTATTTTTAGGCAAAAAAAAGTAAAGGGAATTTTTGGGGATGTTTTTAGGGGAAAAAAGGTAAATCCTGGGAGTTTTTGGGTATTTTTAGGGGAAAAAAGGTAAATCCTGGGAGTTTGGGGGTATTTTTAGGGGAAAAAAAAGCAAATTAAGGGAGGTTTGGGAATAGTCCTTAAAAAAAAGGGAAATCGAGGGAATTTTGGGGCTCATCCCTGTTAAAAAGAAAAAGGCAAATCCAGGGAATTTCGGGGCCCGGGGCAGGCGGTTCCTCTCCGTGTGGGCTCGGGGTGGGAAATGAGTGGAAAATGTGGAATTTGGAGATTTTTGGGGTGCCTTTTCCCCTCCCCAGCCCCCTGGCCCCTCGTGATTCCCGAGCTCTGTGTAAAGTCGGTGTAAAGTCGGTGTAAAGTCGGTGTAAGCCACCCCTGTGTGTCCCAAGCAAGCAGAAACCCCCCAAAATAAGTCACAAAAGCACACAATTCCCAGAAAAAGAGAGAAAAAAAAACCCAAAAAAGGGACATTTCCAGGTGAAACAGCCCCGGAATTCCACCCGGGAACGGGATTTTCCACAGAAAACGACAACAAAAAAAACCCCCCCAAAAAAAAAAAAAAGTCCAAAAGTTTGGTGGAAATCACTGGGGAAAAAAAAATGAAAAAAAAACCCAAAAAAACCCCAAAAAGACCTAAAAAAAAGTGTGAAAGTCGTGGAAAAAAAAAAAAAAAAAGAAGACAAAAGGTGGTAAAAAGCACCTCAGTGTCCTCACACCTCCCCGTGCCCTCCAGCCCGGAATTCCGCCCTTTTCCCAGCAAGGAATGGGAATTCCAGGGGATTTTTGCCCCCTCCCCACACACTTCCCCCCCTCCCCCCGGGTTCTCTCTCTGTCGAAGCACGAGTTGGGTTTGGTCCCTTTTCCCGTTTCTATCCCAAAAAAAACCCCCGGGAAAAGTTAAATCCAGGAGTTTCACCCGCGGGACGTTAATTAGAGAGGGCTCATTAGGGGGTTAATTAATTCCAGAGGGGCTTTTCCACACAAAGTGGCTGGGATCCCGTTTTTCCTGCTGCTTTTTTCCCTGTTTTCAGCTGATCCGGCCCCTTCCGGGCTTGGTTCTGTCGCAAAAATCCCCAAAAACGGGGGTTTTGTTGTCAAAATTGGGGGATTTGGTGGGATTATCCCGAATATTTGGGATTGGGATTGGGATTCCCGGCGTTGGTTCCGGTGGGAATGGTCGGGTTCGTGAGTTGGGTTTTCGCTTTTCTGCCTCAAATTTCCCCTCTGGATCCTGGAAAAATCCCAAAGGTTTCGGGGTTTTTGTTGAAGGGAAAAGAGGGAAAAGGAAGGGAAAGGGAATGGAGGAGGAAAAACGGGGGAAGGAAAGGAAGGATGAGGAAAAAGAGGGGAAAATGAGGGGAAAAGGGAATTGTGAGAGAAAAGGGGAGGGAAAGAGGGAAAAGGGGGAAAAAGGGAATTGTGAGAGAAAAGGGGGGGGAAAAAGAGGGAAAAGAGGAGGAAAAAGGGAATTGTGAGAGAAAAGGGGAGGAAAAAGAGGAGGAAAAAGGGAATTGTGAGAGAAAAGGGGGAGGAAAAAGAGGGAAAAGATGAGGAAAAAGAGAATTGTGAGAGAAAAGGAGGGGGAAAAGAGGGAAAAGGGGAGGAAAAAGGGAATTCTGAGAGAAAAGGGGGAGGAAAAAGAGGGAAAAGAGAAGGAAAAAGGGAATTGTGAGAGAAAAGGGGAGGGAAAAGAGGAGGGAAAAGGGAATTCTGAGAGAAAAGGGGGGGAAAAGAGGGAAAAGGGGAGGAAAAAAGGAATTGTGAGAGAAAAGGAGGGGGAAAAGAGGGAAAATGCTGGAAAGAAAGAGAGAGGGAGAAGGAAACTGGAAAAAAAAGAGGGAAAATGGGAAAAAGGCCCCAAAAAAAAAGAGGGAAAATGGGAAAAAGGATTTTAAAGAAGAGGGAAAATGGGAAAAAGGCCCAAAAAAAAAGAGAGAAAATGGGAAAAACGATTTTAAAAAAGAGGGAAAATGGGGAAAGGCCCCAAAAAAGGGAAATTGGGAAAAAGGCTCCAAAGAAAAGGAGGGAAAATGGGGAAAAAGGATTCAAAAAAAGAGGGGAAATGGTGAAAAGGCCCAAAAAAAAGAGGGGAAATGGGAAAAAGGATTAAAGAAAAGAGGGAAAATGGGAAAAAGGCCCCCAAAAAAAGAGGGAAGATGGGCAAAAGGCCCAAAAAAAAAGAGGGAAAATGGGAAAAAGGCCCAAAAAAGAGGGAAAATGGGAAAAAAAGAAGGAAAGACCAGAAAAAAGAGGGAAAAAGAAGGAAAACGGGGAAGTTTGGGGTGATTTTGTCCCTTTTTGCGGGCTGGGAAAGCGGGAATTGGGGGTGCCAGGATTTTCAGGATTGTGCTGCCGGGATTTTAGGGAATTCTTGCCCAATTCCATGAAAACTTTTTAATCTAAATTCCAACCTTAGGAATTCAACTGCTTTTTTTGGGAGGGGGGGCTTTTCCTTGGGATTTGCAGCCCCTGGCCTGGATTTTCCGGGATCCAAAGCCTTTTCCATCCGTAAAAAACGCGGATTGCTGGGATTCCGGAGCCGTTTGGGGCCACCCCCGCTGGGAATTCTTCTTTTCCCAGGGATTTTTTTTGCATCCTTTTCCTTCTTCCCGGGATTTTCGTGCTCCTGGTGTTTTTGGGGCTGAGCAAGGGGGGTTATCCCGGCTCAATCCCAAATCCTGGCGTTCCTGGGGGGTTTTTTTCCGTGGATTTACGTGAGAATTCCCTGAGGGAAAACCTTTGGGATTCACTCCTAAAATCCTGACATTTCCCAAAAAACCTCTGGAATTGTGGCTCTGGGAAGTTCTCCTTCCTCCAAAACCCAGGGATTTTGGGAATGCCGGCAGCAGGATCCAGCCCCAAATCCTTGGGGGTTTATGGGACAAAAAAAGCATCAAAACACCCCAAAATGGGTTGGTTTTTTTTAAAAAATTCCCGGATTCCCAGGAAAAGTTGGAGGTTTGGAGCAGCTCCTTCATTCCCTTGGCTGATGGTTTTTCCCTGGAATTAAACCCGGGGTTTTCTGGGATACTCAGGGATTTGGGGCCGGGATCCCCAAATCGGGATCAGCTGGGAACTCCCTGGAAAAAGCTGGAAAATGAGGAGAACCGATGGGTTCGGCCCAAATCCCTGGGAATTCCACCCAAATCCCAGAGGGATCCGGCCTCGAATCCCGCTGGGAAGAGCCCAGGACGCTCCATCCCCCCCCAAAACCCCTCTGGAGGATCCCGAAATCCTCCTCCCTAACCTGGCATTCCCAAATTCCCCCCATTCCCATCCTGATCCTGAAAATCCCTCCCCTCCCCCCACCCCGAGCTCATCCATCCAGTGGATTTTGGGGATAAAACCCCATTTTTATGGATTTCCCCCCTCCCAGCATTCCCAAATCCCCGAAACCCGAGCGGAACCCTCTGGAATTTGGCGTTCAGGTGGAAATAACTGGAAGGAATCCCGGGAATTTGGGGGAATTTCACCCCCTCCCCGCCTTTTCCCGTCGTGTTTGGGATTCCAGGGGGTCAATCCCGATTTCCCGGGCGGCCGCTGCCCCGTTCTGGGGCAAAAAGGGGCGGATTTGGGGCTTTCCCGGCGGCTCCGGGGCGGGGGGAGCCGAATCCGGGGCTTTTTGCTTTGTGCAGGAATCCCCCAGGAATTTGGGAATCCCCTGGAAATCCGGGAATCCCCCAGGAATTTGGGAATCCCCCAGAATTTTGGGAATCCCTTGGAAATCTGGGAATCCCGCAGGAATTTTGGGGAATCCCCCAGGAATTCGGGAATCCCCCAGAATTTTGGGAATCGCGCAGAAATTTGGGGATCCCCTGGAAATCTGGGAATCCCCCAGGAATTCGGGAATCCCCCAGAATTTTGGGAATCCCTTGGAAATCTGGGAATCCCGCAGGAATTTGGGAATCCCTTGGAAATCTGGGAATCCCCCAGGAATTTTGGGGAATCCTGCAGGAATTTGAGAATCCCACAGGAATTCGGGAATCCCCCAGGAATTTTAGGGAACCCCTCAGGAATTTTAGGGAATCCCTCAGGAATTTTGGGGAATCCCCCAGGAATTCGGGAATCCCCCAGAATTTTGGGAATCGCACAGAAATTTGGGGATCCCCCGGAAATCTGGGAATCCCGCCGGAATTTGGGGAATCCTGCAGGAATTTTGGGGGAATCCCTCAGGAATTTGGGGGAGTCCTGCAAGAATTTGGGAATCCCCTGGAAATCCAGGAATCCCACAGGAATTTGGGGGAATCCTGCAGGAATTTTGGGGGAATCCCTCAGGAATTTTGGGGGAATCCCACCGGAATTTTAGGGAATCCCACCAGAATTTGTGGAATCCCTCAGGAATTTTAGGGAATCCTGCTGGAATTTGGGGGAATCCCTCAGGAATTTTAGGGAATCCCGCCAGAATTTGGGGAAATCCTGCAGGAATTTTGGGGGAATCCCTCAGGAATTTGGGGGAGTCCTGCAAGAATTTGGGAATCCCCTGGAAATCCAGGAATCCCACAGGAATTTGGGGGAATCCTGCAGGAATTTTGGGGGAATCCCTCAGGAATTTTGGGGGAATCCCACCGGAATTTTAGGGAATCCCACCAGAATTTGTGGAATCTCTCAGGAATTTTAGGGAATCCTGCTGGAATTTGGGGGAATCCCTCAGGAATTTTGGGGGAATCCCTCAGGAATTTGGGGGAATCCTGCAAGAATTTGGGAATCCCCTGGAAATCCGGGAATCCTGCCAGAATTTGGGGGAATCCCGCAGGAATTTTGGGGGAATCCCACCAGAATTTTGGGGGAATCCCACCAGAATTTCAGGGAATCCCTCAGGAATTTCAGGGAATCCTGCCGGAATTTGGGGAAATCCCCTGGAAATCTGGGAATCCCTCAGGAATTTGGGGGAATCCCGCAGGAATTTGGGGGAATCCCCCAGGAATTTCAGGGAATCCCACCGGAATTTTGGGGGATCCCACAGAAATCTGGGAATCCCGCAGGAATTTTGGGGAGTCCCACCGGAATTTTGGGGGAATCCCTCAGGAATTTCAGGGAATCCCCCAGGAATTTGGGGGAATCCCACCAGAATTTCAGGGAATCCCGCTGGAATTTCAGAGAATCCTGCTGGAATTCGGGGGAATTCTGCCGGAATTTTGGGGGAAATCCCGCAGGAATTTCAGTGAATCCCTCAGGAATTTGGGGGAATCCCTCAGGAATTTCAGGGAATCCCGCAGGAATTTCAGGGAATCCCGCAGGAATTTGGGGGAAATCCTTCAGGAATTTCAGGGAATCCCTCAGGAATTTTGTGGAATCCCACCAGAATTTCAGAGAATCCTGCTGGAATTTGGGGGAATCCTGCAAGAATTTTGGGGGAAATCCCGCAGGAATTTGGGGGAATCCCACCAGAATTTCAGGGAATCCCGCCGGAATTTCAGAGAATCCTGCTGGAATTTGGGGGAATCCTGCCGGAATTTCAGTGAATCCCTCAGGAATTTGGGGGAATCCCTCAGGAATTTCAGGGAATCCCTCAGGAATTTCAGGGAATCCCACAGGAATTTGGGGGAAATCCCGCAGGAATTTGGGGGAATCCCACCAGAATTTCAGGGAATCCCGCCGGAATTTCAGAGAATCCTGCTGGAATTTGGGGGAATCCTGCCGGAATTTCAGAGAATCCTGCTGGAATTTGGGGGAATCCCCCCAGCTCCCAGCACCTGCAGCCGCTTGGATTCCCGGTTTTCCCTGAACCGCACGATTCCCGCTCTTTTTCCAGGGAGGATGGGGAGCTGGAGGAGGGCGAGCTGGAGGACGACGGCGGCGACGAGGCCCCGGAACATTCCCAGGGCCAGCCCCAATCCCGGCGGGAGCGGCACCGCAGCGACTCCGAGGAGGAGAAATCCCACCGGAGGCTGAAGCGCAAGCGGCGCAAGGAGAAGGAGAAGAGGAGATCCAAGAAAAAGCGGAAATCCAAGCACAAGGTTGGGAATTCCGCCCCTCCCCCCCCCCCCCCCCGCCGGATTTTGGGATTTCGGGGCCCATCCAGGATTTTTTCCCCCTCTGTTTTTCCCGTTTTCCGCCCCTCTGAAAATTCCTTCAAATCCCGGTTTTTTTGTGCGCTAAGCTGCAGAATTCCTTGAGAATTCCCGACAAATTCCCGGGAAAATCCGTGGTTCGATCCCGGAATCTCCTTAAAATTTCTTCAGATTCGCTCAAAATCCAACGTTTCGCGGATTAGACCCCAATTCCCTTTCCAAAAATCCCTTAAATCCTCCAAAAATCCCATTTTCTGTATCCTAATGCCCAAAATCCCTTCCAAATTCCTGGGATTTTGGGAATTCCGGGGGGGGAGGGGCAGATTTCCTCCCTGAGGAAGGATGGGGTGGGGTTTTCCCAGGGAAATTAGGGATTTTCCCAAGGAAATTTGAGGATTTTCCCACGGAAATTGGGGATTTTCCCATGGAATTTGGGGATTTTCCCAAGGAAATTGGGGATTTTCCCAAGGAAATTTTGGGATTTTCCCAGGGAAATCTGGGATTTTCCCAGGGAAATTGGGGATTTTCCCAAGGAACTTTGGGGATTTTCCCAGGGAAATCTGGGATTTTCCCAGGGAAATTGGGGATTTTCCCAAGGAACTTTGAGGATTTTCCCAAGGAAATTGGGGATTTTCCCAGGGAAATCTGGGATTTTCCCACGGAAATTGGGGATTTTCCCAAGGAACTTTGGGGATTTTCCCAAGGAACTTTGAGGATTTTCCCAAGGAAATCTGGGATTTTCCCAAGGAAATTGGGGATTTTCCCAGGGAAATCTGGGATTTTCCCAAGGAAATTGGGGATTTTCCCAAGGAACTTTGGGGATTTTCCCAAGGAAATTTGGGGGTTTTCCCAAGGAAATTTTGGGATTTTCCCAAGGAACTTTGGGGATTTTCCCAAGGAACTTTGGGGACTTTCCCAAGGAAATCGGGGATTTTCCCAAGGAAATTTGGGGGTTTTCCCAAGGAACTTTGGGGATTTTCTCAAGGAACTTTGGGGATTTTCCCAAGGAAATTTGGGGGTTTTCCCAAGGAAATCGGGGATTTTCCCACGGAAATTGGGGATTTTCCCAAGGAACTTTGGGGGTTTTCTCAAGGAACTTTGGGGATTTTCCCAAGGAAATTTGGGGGTTTTCCCAAGGAAATCGGGGATTTTCCCACGGAAATTGGGGATTTTCCCAAGGAAATTGGGGATTTTCCCAAGGAACTTTGGGGATTTTCCCAAGGAAATTTGGGGGTTTTCCCAAGGAAATTTTGGGATTTTCCCAAGGAACTTTGGGGATTTTCCCAAGGAACTTTGGGGACTTTCCCAAGGAAATCGGGGATTTTCCCAAGGAAATTTGGGGGTTTTCCCAAGGAACTTTGGGGATTTTCTCAAGGAACTTTGGGGATTTTCCCAAGGAAATTTGGGGGTTTTCCCAAGGAAATCGGGGATTTTCCCAAGGAAATTTTGGGATTTTCCCAAGGAACTTTGGGGATTTTCCCAAGGAACTTGGAGGATTTTCCCAAGGAAATTGGGGATTTTCCCAGGGAAATCTGGGATTTTCCCACGGAAATTGGGGATTTTCCCAAGGAAATTGGGGATTTTCCCAAGGAAATTTGGGGGTTTTCCCAAGGAAATCGGGGATTTTCCCAAGGAAATTTTGGGATTTTCCCAAGGAACTTTGGGGATTTTCCCAAGGAACTTGGAGGATTTTCCCAAGGAAATTTGGGGGTTTTCCCAAGGAACTTTGGGGATTTTCCCAAGGAAATTTGGGGGTTTTCTCAAGGAACTTTGGGGATTTTCCCAAGGAAATTTGGGGGTTTTCCCAGGGAAATCGGGGATTTTCCCACGGAAATTGGGGATTTTCCCAAGGAACTTTGGGGATTTTCCCAAGGAACTTTGGGGGTTTTCCCAAGGAAATTGGGGATTTTCCCAAGGAAATTTGGGGGTTTTCTCAAGGAACTTTGGGGATTTTCCCAAGGAAATTTGGGGGTTTTCTCAAGGAACTTTGGGGATTTTCCCAAGGAAATTTGGGGGTTTTCCCAAGGAACTTTGGGGATTTTCCCAAGGAAATTTGGGGGTTTTCTCAAGGAACTTTGGGGATTTTCCCAAGGAAATTTGGGGGTTTTCCCAAGGAAATCGGGGATTTTCCCAAGGAAATTTTGGGATTTTCCCAAGGAACTTTGGGGGTTTTCCCAAGGAACTTGGAGGATTTTCCCAAGGAAATTGGGGATTTTCCCAGGGAAATCTGGGATTTTCCCACGGAAATTGGGGATTTTCCCAAGGAACTTTGGGGGTTTTCCCAAGGAACTTTGGGGGTTTTCCCAAGGAAATTGGGGATTTTCCCAAGGAAATTTGGGGATTTTCCCAAGGAAATTTGGGGGTTTTCCCAAGGAAATTTGGGGGTTTTCCCAAGGAAATCGGGGATTTTCCCAAGGAAATTTGGGGGTTTTCCCAAGGAACTTTGGGGGTTTTCCCAAGGAAATTTGGGGGTTTTCCCAAGGAAATTTGGGGATTTTCCCAAGGAAATTTGGGGGTTTTCCCAAGGAAATTTGGGGGTTTTCCCAAGGAAATCGGGGATTTTCCAGGGCAATCTGGGATTCCCGAGGGATGAGGAGGGCGAGGGGGGTTGGGCTGGGAATTCCAGAGGCCCGGAAGGGCTCGGAGTGAGCCGGGCCGGGCTTTCGGCAGCGCCACGCCTCGTCCAGCGAGGAGCTGTCGGACGGCAGCGACGACTCCGAGTACAGCCCCGGCGAGAAGGGGCACCGCAAGTACCGGGAGTACAGCCCCCCCTACGCCGTGAGTTACTGGGAGTACTGGGAGTACTGGGAGTACTGGGAATGGTGGGGATAGTGGGGATAGTGGGGATAGTGGGGATAACAGCTGGGGTAACAGCTGGGATAACAGCTGGGAATAATCCCTGGGAACAGAGCCCTGGGGAGAAGGGGCACCGCAAGTACCGGGAGTACAGCCCCCCCTACGCCGTGAGTTACTGGGAGTACTGGGAGTACTGGGAATGGTGGGAGTACTGGGGATAGTGGGGATAGTGGGGATAACAGCTGGGGTAACAGCTGGGGATACTGGGAATAATCCCTGGGAACAGAGCCCCGGCGAGAAGGGGCACCGCAAGTACCGGGAGTACAGCCCCCCCTACGCCGTGAGTTACTGGGAGTACTGGGAGTACTGGGAATGGTGGGAATGGTGGGGATAGTGGGGATAACAGCTGGGGTAACAGCTGGGGATACTGGGAATAATCCCTGGGAACAGAGCCCTGGGGAGAAGGGGCACCGCAAGTACCGGGAGTGCAGCCCCCCCTACGCCGTGAGTTACTGGGAGTACTGGGAGTACTGGGAGTACTGGGAATGGTGGGGATAGTGGGGATAGTGGGGATAACAGCTGGGGTAACAGCTGGGGATACTGGGAATAATCCCTGGGAACAGAGCCCCGGCGAGAAGGGGCACCGCAAGTACCGGGAGTACAGCCCCCCCTACGCCGTGAGTTACTGGGAGTACTGGGAGTACTGGGAGTACTGGGAATGGTGGGGATAACAGCTGGGGATACTGGGAATGACAGCTGGGGATACTGGGGATAATCCCTGGGAATAATCCCTGGGAACAGAGCCCCGGCGAGAAGGGGCACCGCAAGTACCGGGAGTACAGCCCCCCCTATGCCGTGAGTTACTGGGAGTACTGGGAGTACTGGGAATGGTGGGGATAATCACTGGGGATACTGGGAATGACAGCTGGGGATACTGGGGATAATCCCTGGGAATAATCCCTGGGAACAGAGCCCCGGCGAGAAGGGGCACCGCAAGTACCGGGAGTGCAGCCCCCCTATCCTGTGAGTTACTGGGAGTACTGGGAGTACTGGGAATAGTGGGGATAATCACTGGGGATAATCACTGGGGGTACTGGGGATAATCACTGGGAATACTGGGAATGACAGCTGGGGATAATCCCTGGGGATACAGCCCACCCCTATGCCACGAGTCACTGGGAATACTGGGAATAATCACTGGGAATACTGGGAATAATCACTGTCCCTTCTATTCCATGAGTGACTGGGACTGACTGGGAGTAACTGGGACTGACTGGGACTAATTGGGAGTGACTTGGACTGACTGGGAGTGATTGGGACTGACTGGGAGTGACTGGGACTAACTGGGACTAGCCGGGAGTGACTGGGACTAACTGGGAGTAACTGGGAGTGACTGAGACTAACTGGGAGTAACCGGGACTGACTGGGACTAACTGGGACTAACTGGGAATGACTGGGACTGACTGGGACTAACTGGGAGTAACCGGGACTAACTAGGACTAACCGGGACTAACCGGGAGTGACTGGGACTAACTGGGACTGACTGGGACTAACTGGGAGTGATTTGGAGTAACTGGGACTGACCACAACTATCTGGGACTTACTGGGACTGACTGGGACTAACTGGGAGTAACTGGGAGTGACTGGGAGTAACTGGGAGTGATTTGGAGTAACTGGGACTGACCGCAACTAACCGGGACTAACTGGGAGTAACCGGGAGTGACTGGGACTAACTGGGAGTAACTGGGAGTGACCGCGACTAACTGGGAGTGATTTGGAGTAACTGGGACTGACTGGGACTGACTGGGACTAACTGGGAGTAACTGGGAGTGACCGCGACTAACTGGGAGTGATTTGGAGTAACTGGGACTGACTGGGACTAACCGGAACTAACTGGGAGTAACTGGGAGTGACCGGGACTAACTGGGAGTAACTGAGACTAACCGGGACTAACTGGGACTAACCAGCACTGACTGGGAGTGACTGGACTGACCGGGACTGACTGGGACTAACTGGGAGGGACTGGGTCTAACTGGGACTGGGACTAACTGGGAGGGACTGGGTCTAACTGGGACTGGGACTAGCTGGGATTAACTGGGACTAACTGGGACCGGGCCTAACGGGGTCTAAGCGGGGCCGAGCTGGCGGTGCCGCCGCTGACCCGAGGCCGTCCCCGCGCTCCCAGTGCCACCAGTACTCCCAGTCCCACGGGCCGCAGGGCCCCCCCCGCAAGGGCCACGCCAAGGGCGACTCCAAGGGCTACGGGGGCTACGAGGAGTTCGAGGCCGACGAGTTCGGGGCCTTCGAGGCCGACGAGGAGGAGGAGGAGGAGGCGCCCAAGGACGGCTACGGCGACTTCGGCAAGGAGCTGGGCCACTACCGGCGCTGCAAGGACGGCGGCGGCCAGCGCGGCAGAGGTGGGGCCAACTGGGCAAACTGGGACCAACTGGGAGTGGATGGCAGCAGTGGGAACGGCTGGGGACAGCTGGGGAATGGCTGGGAACAAACTGGGACCAACTGGGACAAACTGGGAGCTGGGCCACTACCGGCGCTGCAAGGACGGCGGCGGCCAGCGCGGCAGAGGTGGGGCCAACTGGGCAAACTGGGACCAACTGGGAGTGGATGGGAGCAGTGGGAACGGCTGGGGAATGGCTGGGAACAAACTGGGACCAACTGGGAATGGATGGGAGCAGTGGGAACGGCTGGGGAATGGCTGGGAACAAACTGGGACAAACTGGGAGCTGGGCCACTACCAGCGCTGCAAGGACGGCGGCGGCCAGCGCGGCAGAGGTGGGGCCAACTGGGCAAACTGGGACCAACTGGGAATGGATGGGAGCAGTGGGAACGGCTGGGGAATGGCTGGGAACAAACTGGGACCAACTGGGAATGGATGGGAGCAGTGGGAACGGCTGGGAATGGCTGGGGAATGGCTGGGAACAAACTGGGACAAACTGGGGCAAACTGGGAGCTGGGCCACTACCGGCGCTGCAAGGACGGCGGCGGCCAGCGCGGCAGAGGTGGGGCCAACTGGGCAAACTGGGACCAACTGGGAATGGATGGGAGCAGTGGGAACGGCTGGGGACAGCTGGGGAATGGCTGGGAACAAACTGGGACAAACTGGGAGCTGGGCCACTACCGGCGCTGCAAGGACGGCGGCGGCCAGCGCGGCAGAGGTGGGGCCAACTGGGCAAACTGGGACCAACTGGGAATGGATGGGAGCAGTGGGAACGGCTGGGGAATGGCTGGGAACAAACTGGGACAAACTGGGAGCTGGGCCACTACCGGCGCTGCAAGGACGGCGGCGGCCAGCGCGGCAGAGGTGGGGCCAACTGGGCAAACTGGGACCAACTGGGAGTGGATGGGAGCAGTGGGAACGGCTGGGGAATGGCTGGGAACAAACTGGGACAAACTGGGAGCTGGGCCACTACCGGCGCTGCAAGGACGGCGGCGGCCAGCGCGGCAGAGGTGGGGCCAACTGGGCAAACTGGGACCAACTGGGAGTGGATGGGAGCAGTGGGAACGGCTGGGGAATGGCTGGGAACAAACTGGGACCAACTGGGAATGGATGGGAGCAGTGGGAACGGCTGGGGAATGGCTGGGAACAAACTGGGACAAACTGGGAGCTGGGCCACTACCAGCGCTGCAAGGACGGCGGCGGCCAGCGCGGCAGAGGTGGGGCCAACTGGGCAAACTGGGACCAACTGGGAATGGATGGGAGCAGTGGGAACGGCTGGGGAATGGCTGGGAACAAACTGGGACCAACTGGGAATGGATGGGAGCAGTGGGAACGGCTGGGAATGGCTGGGGAATGGCTGGGAACAAACGGGGACAAACTGGGACAAACTGGGGCAAACTGGGAGCTGGGCCACTACCGGCGCTGCAAGGACGGCGGCGGCCAGCGCGGCAGAGGTGGGGCAAACTGGGCAAACTGGGACCAACTGGGAATGGATGGGAGCAGTGGGAACGGCTGGGGAATGGCTGGGAACAAACTGGGAGAAACTGGGAGCTGGGCCACTACCGGCGCTGCAAGGACGGCGGCGGCCAGCGCGGCAGAGGTGGGGCCAACTGGGCAAACTGGGACCAACTGGGAGTGGATGGGAGCAGTGGGAACGGCTGGGGAATGGCTGGGAACAAACTGGGACCAACTGGGAATGGATGGGAGCAGTGGGAACGGCTGGGGAATGGCTGGGAACAAACTGGGACCAACTGGGAATGGATGGGAGCAGTGGGAACGGCTGGGAATGGCTGGGGAATGGCTGGGAACAAACTGGGACAAACTGGGACAAACTGGGCACAAACTGGGAGCTGGGCCACTACCGGCGCTGCAAGGACGGCGGCGGCCAGCGCGGCAGAGGTGGGGCCAACTGGGCAAACTGGGACCAACTGGGAATGGATGGGAGCAGTGGGAACGGCTGGGAACGGCTGGGGAACGGCTGGGAACAAACTGGGACAAACTGGGACAAACTGGGAGAAACTGGGAGCTGGGCCACTACCGGCGCTGCAAGGACGGCGGCAGCCAGCGCGGCAGAGGTGGGGCCAACTGGGCAAACTGGGCAAACTGGGAATGGATGGGAGCAGTGGGAACGGCTGGGGAACGGCTGGGAGCAAACTGGGACAAACTGGGAGAAACTGGGAGCTGGGCCACTACCGGCGCTGCAAGGACGGCGGCGGCCAGCGCGGCAGAGGTGGGGCCAACTGGGCAAACTGGGACCAACTGGGAATGGATGGGAGCAGTGGGAACGGCTGGGAACGGCTGGGAACAAACTGGGACAAACTGGGGCAAACTGGGAGCTGGGCCACTACCGGCGCTGCAAGGACGGCGGCGGCCAGCGCGGCAGAGGTGGGGCCAACTGGGCAAACTGGGACCAACTGGGAGTGGATGGGAGCAGTGGGAACGGCTGGGGAATGGCTGGGAACAAACTGGGACCAACTGGGAATGGATGGGAGCAGTGGGAACGGCTGGGGACAGCTGGGGAATGGCTGGGAACAAACTGGGAACAGCTGGGGACAAACTGGGTCAAACTGGGAGCTGGGCCACTACCGGCGCTGCAAGGACGGCGGCGGCCAGCGCGGCAGAGGTGGGGCCAACTGGGCAAACTGGGACCAACTGGGAATGGATGGGAGCAGTGGGAACGGCTGGGAATGGCTGGGAACAAACTGGGAC
>NW_022436906.1:0-24147 GCF_009650955.1 Corvus moneduloides | reverse complement strand
ATGGAATTTGGGGTCCTGGAAGGGAATTTTGGGGTCCTGGGTGGGAGTTTTGGGGTCCTGGAAGGGAATTTTGGGGCAATTTTGGGTTCCTGGATGGAATTTTGGGGTTCTGGATGGAATTTTGGGGTCCTGGAAGGGAATTTTGGGGTCCTGGATGGAATTTTGAGGTCCTGGGTGGGAGTTTTGGTGGAATTTTGGCTTCCTGGAAGGGAATTTCGGGCTCCTGGCTGGGATTTTGGGGGAATTTTGGGGGGTTTTTTGGGCCGGAATCCCGAGTTCATCCCGAGTTAATCCCGACTTCATCCCGGGTTAATCCCAGGTCAATCCCGAGTAAATCCCGAGTTAATCCCGACTTCATCCCGGGTTCATCCCGAGTTGATCCCAGGTTCATCCTGAGTTCATCCCGAGTTCATCCCGAGTTCATCCTGAGTTCATCCCGAGTTAATCCCAAATTAATCCCGAGTTCATCCCGGGTTCATCCCGCGTTCATCTAGAGTTAATCCTGGCCTAACCCCTCCCCAGGCATGGTGGACGTGATCTTCGCGGATGTTGGATTTTGGGGGAATTTTGGAGTTTTTTGGGCCAGAATCCCGGGTTTATCCCGAGTTAATCCCGGGTTCATCCCAGGTTAATCCCAGGTTTATCCCGAGTTAATCCCGGGTTTATCCCGAGTTCATCCCGGCCTAACCCCTCCCCAGGCATGGTGGACGTGATCTTCGCGGATGTTGGATTTTGGGGGAATTTTGGGTTTTTTGGGCCGGAATCCCGAGTTCATCCCGGCTTCATCCCGGGTTAATCCCAAATTCATCCTGGGTTAATCCCGGGTTTATCCCAGGTTAATCCCGGGTTTATCCCAGGTTAATCCCGGGTTTATCCCAGGTTAATCCCGAATTCATCCTGGGTTAATCCCGGGTTTATCCCAGGTTAATCCCGGGTTTATCCCAGGTTAATCCCGAATTCATCCTGGGTTAATCCCGGGTTTATCCCAGGTTAATGCCGGGTTTATCCCAGGTTAATCCCGAATTCATCCTGGGTTAATCCCGGGTTTATCCCAGGTTAATGCCGGGTTTATCCCAGGTTAATCCCGGGTTTATCCCGAGTTCATCCCGAGTTCATCCCGAGTTAATCCCGGCCTAACCCCTCCCCCAGGCATGGTGGACGTAATCTTCACGGATGTTGGATTTTGGGGGAATTTTGGGTTTTTTGGGCCAGAATCTTGAGTTAATCCCAAATTAATCCCGGGTTAATCCCGAGTTAATCCCGGGTTCATCGCGAGTTAATCCCGCGTTCATCCCGAGTTCATCCCGGCCTAACCCCTCCCCAGGCATGGTGGACGTGATCTTCGCGGATGTTGGATTTTGGGGGAATTTTGGGTTTTTTGGGCCGGAATCCCGGGTTTATCCCGAGTTCATCCCGAGTTCATCCCGGGTTCATCCCGGGTTAATCCCGGCCTAACCCCTCCCCAGGCATGGTGGACGTGATCTTTGCGGACGTTGGATTTTGGGGGAATTTCGGGTTCCTGGTGGGAATTTTGGGGGAATTTGGGGGTTTTTTGGGCCAGAATCCCGAGTTAATCCCAGGTTAATCCCGGGTTTATCCCGAGTTAATCCCAGGTTAATCCCGGGTTTATCCCGAGTTAATCCCGGGTTCATCCCGAGTTAATCCCGAGTTAATCCCAGGTTAATCCCAGGTTTATCCCGAGTTAATCCCGGGTTCATCCCAAGTTAATCCCGGCCTAACCCCTCCCCCAGGCATGGTGGACATGATCTTCACGGATGTTGGATTTTGGGGGAATTTTGGGGTTTTTTGGGCCGGAATCCCGGGTTTATCCCAGGTTAATCCTGGGTTAATCCCGGGTTTATCCCAGGTTAATCCCGGGTTTATCCCGAGTTCATCCCGGCCTAACCCCTCCCCAGGCATGGTGGACGTGATCTTCGCGGACGTGGCGCAGCCGGACCAGACGCGAATCGTGGCGCTCAACGCCCACCACTTCCTGCGCCGCGGGGGGCACTTCCTCATCTCCATCAAGGTGCGCACCAGTACGGACCAGTATGAACCAGTATGGACCAGTACGGACCAGTACAAACCAGTACGGACCAGTATAAACTAGTATGGACCGGTACAAACCAGTATAAACCAGTACGGACCAGTATAAACCAGTACGGACCGGTATAAACTAGTATGGACCGGTACAAACCAGTACGGACCAATACAGACCGGTATAAACCAGTAGGGACCAGTACGGACCAGTATAAACCAGTATGGACCAGTACGGACCAGTATGGACCAGTATGGATTGGTATAAACTAGTATGGACCAATATGGACCGATATGGACCAATATAAACCAGTATAAACCAGTATGGACCGGTATAAACCAGTATGGATTGGTATAAAACAGTATGGACCGGTACAAACCAGTATGGACCAATATGGACCAGTATAAACCAGTAGGGACCAGTACGGACCAGTATAAACCAGTATGGACCAGTACGGACCAGTATAAACCAGTAAGGATCGGTATAAACTAGTATGGACCGGTACAAACCAGTATAAACCAGTACGGACCAGTATAAACCAGTAGGGACCGGTATAAACTAGTATGGACCGGTACAAACCAGTACGGACCAATACAGACCAGTATAAACCAGTAGGGACCAGAATAAACTAGTATGGACCGGTACAAACCAGTATGGACCAGTACGGACCAGTATAAACCAGTAGGGACCGGTATAAACTAGTATGGACCGGTACAAACCAGTACGGACCAATACAGACCAGTATAAACCAGTAGGGACCAGAATAAACTAGTATGGACCGGTACAAACCAGTATGGACCAGTACGGACCAGTATAAACCAGTAAGGATCGGTATAAACTAGTATGGACCAGTACAAACCGGTATAGACCAATACAGACCAGTATAAACCAGTAGGGACTGGAATAGACTAGTATGGACCAGTACAAACCAGTATGGACCAGTACAGACCAGTATAAACCAGTAGGGACCGGTATAAACTAGTATGGACCAGTACAAACCAGTACAGACTGGTTGTTAACTGGATTTCAACTGGTTTTGAACTGGTTTGAACTGCTTTTAAGTGCTTTTGAGCTGGTATTAACTGGTTTTGAACTGGGGTTTTACTGGTTTGAACTGGTTTTGAACTGGTTTTAAGTGGGATTTAACTGGGACTGCACTGGTTTGAACTGGTTTTGAGCTGTTTTTAACTGGTATTTCAGTGGTTTTAGCTGGTTTTGAACTGGGATTTTGCTGGTTTTAACTGGATTTGAACTGGTTTTAAGTGGTTTTGAACTGGTTTGAACTGGTTTTGGACTGGTTTGAAGTATTTCTTAACTGTGATTTTAGTGGGTTTAATTGGTTTGAACTGGTTTTGAACTGGGATTTTACTGGTTTTAAGTGGTTTTAACTGGTTTTGAACTGGTTTGAACTGAACTGGTTTTAAGTGGGATTTAACTGGGACTGTACTGGTTTGAACTGGTTTTGAGCTGTTTTTAACTGGTATTTCAGTGGTTTTAGCTGGTTTTGAACTGGGATTTTGCTGGTTTTAACTGGATTTGAACTGGTTTTAAGTGGTTTTGAACTGGTTTGAACTGGTTTTGGACTGGTTTGAAGTATTTCTTAACTGTGATTTTAGTGGGTTTAATTGGTTTGAACTGGTTTTGAACTGGGATTTTACTGGTTTTGAACTGGTTTGAACTGGTTTTAAGTGGGATTTAACTGGGACTGTACTGGTTTGAACTGGTTTTGAGCTGTTTTTAACTGGTATTTCAGTGGTTTTAGCTGGTTTTGAACTGGGATTTTGCTGGTTTTAACTGGATTTGAACTGGTTTTAAGTGGTTTTGAACTGGTTTGAACTGGTTTTGGACTGGTTTGAAGTATTTCTTAACTGATTTTAGTGGGTTTAATTGGTTTGAACTGGTTTTGAACTGGGATTTTACTGGTTTTAAGTGGTTTTAACTGGTTTTGAACTGGTTTGAACTGGTTTTGAACTGGTTTTAAGTGGGATTTAACTGGGACTGTACTGGTTTGAATTGGTTTTGAGCTGTTTTTAACTGGTATTTTGGTGGTTTTAGCTGTTTTTGAACTGGGGTTTTACTGGTTTGAACTGGTTTTACCTGGTTTTAAGCGGTACTTAAGTGGTTCGAACCGGTTCGGACTGGTTCGAACCGGTTGGAACTGGTTCCCAGGCCAACTGCATCGACTCGACGGCGCCGGCCGAGGCCGTGTTCGCGGGCGAGGTGAAGAAGATGACGGCCGAGAGGATGAAGCCGCAGGAGCAGCTGACCCTGGAGCCCTACGAGAGGGACCACGCCGTGGTGGTCGGCGTCTACCGGTGACTGGGACCTACTGGGAGGGACTGGGACCGACTGGGAGGGACTGGGACCGACTGGGAGGGGATTGCGGGAAAAAACCCGGGAGTTTTAGGGGGAAAAGCGGCGATTTTAGGGGTTCAAAAGGGACTTTAGGGGGTAAAAATGGGACTGGGAGGGACTGGGAGGGACTGGGATGTGTACTGGGATATACTGGGATGAACTGGGAGTGTACTGGGATATACTGGGATGGACTGGGAGGGCACTGGGATGAACTGGGAGTGTACTGGGATATACTGGGATGGACTGGAAGGGCACTGGGATGAACTGGGAGTGTACTGGGATATACTGGGATGGACTGGAAAGGCACTGGGATGAACTGGGAGTGTACTGGGATATACTGGGATGGACTGGAAGGGCACTGGGATGAACTGGGAGTGTACTGGGATATACTGGGATGGACTGGGAGGGCACTGGGATGAACTGGGAGTGTACTGGGATATACTGGGATGGACTGGAAGGGCACTGGGATGAACTGGGAGTGTACTGGGATATACTGGGATGGACTGGGAGGGCACTGGGATGAACTGGGAGTGTACTGGGATATACTGGGATGGACTGGAAGGGCACTGGGATGAACTGGGAGTGTACTGGGATATACTGGGATGGACTGGGAGGGCACTGGGATGAACTGGGAGTGTACTGGGATATACTGGGATGGACTGGGAGGGCACTGGGATGAACTGGGAGTGTACTGGGATATACTGGGATGGACTGGAAGGGCACTGGGATGAACTGGGAGTGTACTGGGATATACTGGGATGGACTGGAAGGGCACTGGGATGAACTGGGAGTGTACTGGGATATACTGGGATGGACTGGAAGGGCACTGGGATGAACTGGGAGTGTACTGGGATATACTGGGATGGACTGGGAGGGCACTGGGATGAACTGGGAGTGTACTGGGATATACTGGGATGGACTGGGAGGGCACTGGGATGAACTGGGAGTGTACTGGGATATACTGGGATGGACTGGGAGGGCACTGGGATGAACTGGGAGGGTACTGGGATATACTGGGATGGACTGGGAGGGCACTGGGATGAACTGGGAGGGCACTGGGCCATACTGGGATGGACTGGGAGGGCACTGGGATGAACTGGGAGGGCACTGGGATGCACTGGGATGCACTGGGAGGGCACTGGGATGAACTGGGAGTGTACTGGGATATACTGGGATGGACTGGGAGGGCACTGGGATGAACTGGGAGTGTACTGGGATATACTGGGATGGACTGGGAGGGCACTGGGATGAACTGGGAGTGTACTGGGATATACTGGGATGGACTGGGAGGGCACTGGGATGAACTGGGGGTGTACTGGGATATACTGGGATGGACTGGAAGGGCACTGGGATGAACTGGGAGTGTACTGGGATATACTGGGATGGACTGGAAGGGCACTGGGATGAACTGGGAGTGTACTGGGATATACTGGGATGGACTGGGAGGGCACTGGGATGAACTGGGAGTGTACTGGGATATACTGGGATGGACTGGGAGGGCACTGGGATGAACTGGGAGTGTACTGGGATATACTGGGATGGACTGGAAGGGCACTGGGATGAACTGGGAGTGTACTGGGATATACTGGGATGGACTGGGAGGGCACTGGGATGAACTGGGAGTGTACTGGGATATACTGGGATGGACTGGGAGGGCACTGGGATGAACTGGAGTGTACTGGGATATACTGGGATGGACTGGAAGGGCACTGGGATGAACTGGGAGTGTACTGGGATATACTGGGATGGACTGGGAGGGCACTGGGATGAACTGGGAGTGTACTGGGATATACTGGGATGGACTGGGAGGGCACTGGGATGAACTGAGAGTGTACTGGGATATACTGGGATGGACTGGAAGGGCACTGGGATGAACTGGGAGTATACTGGGATATACTGGGATGGACTGGAAGGGCACTGGGATGAACTGGGAGTGTACTGGGATATACTGGGATGGACTGGAAGGGCATTGGGATGAACTGGGAGTGTACTGGGATATACTGGGATGGACTGGGAGGGCACTGGGATGAACTGGGAGTGTACTGGGATATACTGGGATGGACTGGGAGGGCACTGGGATGAACTGGGAGTGTACTGGGATATACTGTGAGGGCATTGGGATATACTGGGACGGCACTGGGATGAACTGGGATGGACTGGGAGGCACTGGGATATACTGGGAGTGCACTGGGATATACTGGGAGGGACTGGGATATACTGGGAGTGCACTGGGATATACTGGGATGAACTGGGAGTGTACTGGGATATACTGGGAGGCACTGGGATATACTGGGAGTGTACTGGGATATACTGGGAGGCACTGGGATGTACTGGGAGTGCACTGGTATATACTGGGAGGCACTGGGATATACTGGGAGTGTACTGAGGTATACTGGGAGGGACTGGGATGTACTGGGATGTACTGGGAGGGACTGGGAGTGTACTGTACTGGGATGTACTGGGAGGGATTGGGATATAGTGGGAGTGTACTAGGATATACTGGGAGGGACTGGGAGGGCACTGGGATGTATTGGGATGAACTGGGGTATACTGGGAGACACTGGGACATACTAGGAGGGATTGGGATATACTGGGAGTGTACTGGGATATACTGGGAGTGTACTGGGATGAACTGGGAGGGACTGGGAGGGTGTTGGGGGTGTAACTGGTCTGTACTGGGATGTACTGGGGGGTGTCTGGGATGCACTGGGAGGGCACTGGGGGTGTAACTGGTCCATACTGAGAGATACTGGGGGGTAAGTGGGAGGGCCCTGGAGGTGTAACTGGTCCGTACTGGTCTGTACTGGTCCATACTCGTCCGCACTGGTCTGTACTGGTCCATACTGGTCTGTACTGGTCCATACTGGTCCGCACTGGTCTGTACTGGTTAATACTGGCCCATACTGGTCCATACTGGTCACTCACTGCCCCTCTCTCCCTCCAGGCCCCCTCCCAAGGAGAAGTGACGTCATCAAACCTCCAGCCCAGCAGGGGGCGCCAGCATCGGGGCGTGGCCTAACCCGGAAGTCAACGCCGGTAGCCCGGAAGTGGGCGTGGCCTAACCCGGAAGTGGCCCCGGACTCGGATTTGGGGCGAATTTGGCGCTTTTTGGGGGTGGGGGGAGGGGCCCGGGGGGGGGTTTTGGTAATTAAAGACAAACTCGATCAATTGGCGTCGTTAGTTAATTAATTGCGGCTTAATGAGTGGGTTGGGGGTGGTTAATGAGGGTTAATTAATGATTGCTAATTAATTAAGGGCTATGAACTGCGGGTAATTAACTCGCTTCGGTTAATTGGGGCTAATTGAGGACTGTAAAGGATTAATTAATTCCTGGGCATGCTAATTACTGGACTAATTAATTAGTGGCAGAGGTTCTTAATTAATTGGGTTTAATTAATTAGGGGGGTAATTAATTACTGGCGGGGTGAGCAACAGTGGGCATTAATTGGGGTTCATGTATTTAATTAATTAAGCGGGGGTTTAATTAGTTCTGGGCTAATTAAGAGCGGGATTGGGTTTCTAATTAATTTGGGGGCTTAATTAACGACCAGGAGCCGTTAATTAGCTGCCGGCTTAATTGGTGTTTTAATTACTCGGCGATCCTGGGCGTTCATTAAGGGGCAGCTCCAATTAATGAGCGGGATTAATTCCCAGCTGTTAATGAGGAGAGGAATTAATTACTGGGGCTTAATTAATTATTGGGGGCGATTAATTAGTGTTAATTAATCGCTGTTGTGTTAATTGATCACTGGGGAGGGCCGGTGAGTTAATTAATTAATGAGTTAATTCGTTGATAATTAACTGGGGGCTGGGTTAATTAATTAATTAATTGTTGGGGTGATTAATTAATGGGAGGGGTAATTAGGGGGACATTAAAGCCTCCGGGGGGGGGGGGACTGGGAGGAACTGGAAGGGGACTGGGAGGGAAGCGGGGCTTACTGGGATGAACTGGGAGCACTGGGAGGGGTTACTGGGAGGAACTGGGAGGGGACTGGGAGGGGTAACTGGGGGTTACTGGGAGCAACTGGGGGGTTACTGGGATGAGCTGGGAGTGACTGGGAGGGACTGGGAAGGAACTGGGGGTTACTGGGAGCACTGGGGAGGAACTGGGAGGGAACTGGGAGCACTGGGGGGTTACTGGGATGAACTGGGAGGGTGCTGGGGGATGAACCGGGGGTTACTGGGATGAACCGGGGGTTACTGGGATGAACTGGGAGAGGACGGGGATGAACTGGGAGGGAACTGGGATGAACTGGGAGGGAACTGGGAGCAACTGGGATGAACTGGAAGCACTAGGGGGTTAATGGGAGGGAAGCGGGGGTTACTGGGATGAACTGGGAGTGACTGGGAGGGAACTGGGAGCACTAGGAGGGGTTATTGGGATGAACTGGGAGGGGACTGGGAGCAACTGGGATGAACTGGGAGCGACTGGGAGGGGTCTGGGAGGAACTGGAAGCACTGGGAGGGTTACTGGGAGCACTGGGAGGGGTTACTGGGATGAACTGGGAGCAACTGGGAGGGGATTGGGATGAACTGGGGGGTTACTGGGATCAACTGGGAGCGACTGGAGGGAACTGGGAGCAACTGGGAGCAACTGGGAGGGCACTGGGAGGGGTAACTGGGGGTTACTGGGAGCAACTAGGGGGTTACTGGGATGAGCTGGGAGTGACTGGGAGGGCACTTGGAGGGACTGGGAAGGAACTGGGGGTTACTGGGAGCACTGGGGAGGAACTGGGAGGGAACTGGGAGCACTGGGGGGTTACTGGGATGAACTGGGAGGGTGCTGGGGCATGAACCGGGGGTTACTGGGATGAACTGGGGGTTACTGGGATGAACTGGGAGAGGACAGGGATGAACTGGGAGGGAACTGGGATGAACTGGGAGGGAACTGGGAGCACTAGGAGGGGTTACTGGGATGAACTGGGAGGGGGCTGGGAGCAACTGGGATGAACTGGGAGCGACTGGGAGGGGTCTGGGAGGAACTGGAAGCGCTGGGAGGGTTACTGGGAGCACCGGGAGGGGTTACTGGGATGAACTGGGAGCAACTGGGAGGGGATTGGGATGAACTGGGGGGTTACTGGGAGCGACTGGAGGGGACTGGGAGCAACTGGGAGGGGTAACTGGGGGTTACTGGGAGCAACTGGGAGGGCACTGGGATGAGCTGGGAGTGACTGGGGCGTGAACTGGGAGCACTGGGAGGGACTGGGAAGGAACCGGGGGTTACTGGGAGCAACTGGGGGGGAACTGGGAGGGAACTGGGAGCACTGGGGGGTTACTGGGAGGGAAAGGGGGGTTACTGGGATGAACTGGGAGGGAACTGGGAGCACTGGGAGGGGTTACTGGGAGGAACTGGGAGGGGACTGGGAGGGACTGGGAGGGGACTGGGAGGGACTGGGAGGGGACTGGGATGGACTGGGAGGGACTGGGAGGGACTGGGATGAACAGAGAGCAACTGGGGGGTTACTGGGATGAACTGGGAGGGTGCTGGGGGATGAACTGGGAGTTACTGGGATGAACTGGGAGCAACTGGGAGGGACTGGGAAGGAACCGGGGGTTACTGGGAGCACTGGGAGGGGTTACTGGTCTGAACTGGTCTGAACTGGGATGAACTGGGATGAACTGGGAGGCTCCCAGTTTAATGGGCCCCGAAGGTGCTGACTCAGCCCAGCCCCTCCCAGTCCCTCCCAGTTTGGGACTGGAGCCAACTGGGATTGCCTGGGAACTGGGAGGACCCGTCCGGCCCCGGGGCAAACTGGGAGGGACTGGGAGGGACTGGGGGCAACTGGGGGCAACTGGAAGGGAGCCAAGTGTAACTGGGAGGAACTGGGAGGGGAGCAGGGGGGACTGGGAGGGACTGGGAGGGAGCTGAGGGGAACTGGGAGGCACTGGGAGCAACTGGAATGAACTGGGAGGGGACTGGGGGTGAACTGGGAGGGAGCTGAGGGGAACTGGGATGAACTGGGCTGAACTGGGATTGGACTGGGGGGCACTGGGAGGTAACTGGGATGAACTGGGCGAGGATTAGGGGTAACTGGGGGGCACTGGGGGTAACTGGGATGAACTGGGAGAGGATTAGGGGTAACTGGGCTGAACTGGGCTGAACTGGGATTGGACTGGGGGGCACTGGGGGGTAACCAGGCTGAACTGGGAGAGGGTTAGGGGTAACTGGGAGGGACTGGGGGTAACTGGGATGAACTGGGATTGGCCTGGGGGGTACTGGGATTGAACTGGGCTGAACTGGGCTGAACTGGGCTGAACTGGGATTGGCCTGTGGGATACTGGGATTGAACTGGGCTGGACTGGGCTGAACTGGGCTGAACTGGGATTGGCCTGGGGGATACTGGGATTGAACTGGCTGAACTGGGCTGAACTGGGCTGAACTGGGCTGAACTGGGATTGAACTGGGCTGGACTGGGCTGAACTGGGCTGGACTGGGCTGAACTGGGATTGAACTGGGCTGAACTGGGCTGAACTGGGCTGAACTGGGCTGAACTGGGAGCTGCTGCCGTCAGTCAGGAGCCAATCCCGGCCCAGAACCCCCAAATCCCAAAGTTTTGGGGTCAATTCCCAAATTTTGGGGTCAATTCCCAAATTTTGGGGTCAATTCCCAGATTTTGGGGCCAATTCCCAAATTTTGGGGTCAATTCCCAGATTTTGGGGTCAATTCCCAAATTTTGGGGCCAATTCCCAAATTTTGGGGTCAATTCCCAATTTTTGGGGTCAATTCCCAGATTTTGGGGCCAATTCCCAAATTTTGGGGTCAATTCCCAGATTTTTGGGGTCAATTCACCCTTTTTGGGGTCAATTCCCAAATTTTGGGGTCGATTCCCAAATTTTGGGGGTCAATTCCCAAATTTTGGGACCAATTCCCCCTTTTTGGGGTCAATTCCCAAATTTTGGGGCCAATTCCCAATTTTTAGGGTCAATTCCCAGATTTTGGGCCCAATTCCCAAATTTTGGGGTCAATTCCCAAATTTTGGGGTCAATTCCCAATTTTTGGGGTCAATTCCCAGATTTTGGGGCCAATTCCCAAATTTTGGGGTCAATTCCCAGATTTTTAGGGCCAATTCCCAGATTTTGGGGCCAATTCCCAAATTTTGGGGTCAATTCCAGATTTTGGGGCCAATTCCCAAATTTTGTGGTCGATTCCCAGATTTTGGGGTCGATTCCCCCTTTTTGGGGGTCAGTTCCCAAATTTTGGGCCTAATTCCCAAATTTTGGGGCCAATTCCCAGATTTTGGGGCCAATTCCCAGATTTTGGGGTCAATTCCCAGATTTTGGGGTCAATTCCCCCTTTTTGGGGCCAGTTCCCAGATTTTGGGGTCAATTCCCCCTTTTTGGGCCCAATTCCCAATTTTTGGGGTCAATTCCCCCTTTTTGGGCCCAATTCCCAGATTTTGGGGTCAATTCCCCCTTTTTGGGGTCGATTCCCAGATTTTGGGGTCAATTCCCAGATTTTGGGGTCAATTCCCAGATTTTTGGGGTCAATTCCCCCTTTTTGGGCCCAATTCCCAGATTTTGGGGTCAATTCCCCCTTTTTGGGCCCAATTCCCAAATTTTGGGGTCAATTCCCAGATTTTGGGCCCAATTCCCAGATTTTGGGGTCAATTCCCCCTTTTTGGGCCCAATTCCCAGATTTTGGGGTCGATTCCCAGATTTTGGGGTCGATTCCCCCTTTTTGGGGTCAATCCCAGCACATCCGAAGCTTCCCAAGTCCTGAACCCCCAAATTTGGGGATTTCTCCCATTTTTAGGATTTTTCTCCCCGTTTTTTTGGGATTTCTCCCATTTTTTAGGATTTTTCTCCCTTTTTGGGGGGATTTCTCCCCTTTTTTGGGGGCGATTTCTCCCATTTTTCTGGGATTTCTCCCCTTTTTTAGGATTTCTCCCATTTTTTAGGATTTTTTTCCCCTTTTTGGGGGATTTCTCCCATTTTTCAGGATTCCCGCCCCATTTTTTTTAGGATTTCCCCCATTTTTTTTAGGATCTCTCCCATTTTTTTTAGGATTTCTCCCATTTCTTTAGATTTTTTCCCATTTTTTAGGATTCCTCCCATTTTTTCTGGGATTCCTCCCATTTTTTTAAGGATCTCTCCCATTTTTCTGAAATCTCTCCCATTTTTTCTCCGATTTCTCCCATTTTTCAGGATTCCCGCCCCATTTTTTTAGGATTTCTCCCCTTTTCTTAGGATTTCCCCCATTTTTTTATGATTTCCCCAATTTTTTTAGGATTTCCCCCATTTTTTTAGGATCTCCCCCATTTTTTTACGATTTCTTCCATTTTATTTAGGATTTCTCCAATTTTTCTGGGATCTCTCCCATTTTTTTAGGATTTCCCCCATTTTTCTGGGATTTCCCCCATTTTTTAGGATTTCTCCCATTTTTTCTGTGCTCTCTCCCATTTTTTTAGGATTTTCCCCATTTTTATCAGATTTCCCTCATTTTTTTTTAGGATTTCCCCCATTTTTATCGGATTTCCCCAATTTTTCTGGGATTTCTCCAAATTTTTTAGGATTTCTCCCATTTTTTCTGTGCTCTCTCCCATTTTTTTTTAGGATCTCTCCCATTTTTTTTAGGATTTCTCCATTTCTTTAGGATCTCCCCCATTTTTTTAGGGTTTCTCCATTTTTATCGGATTTCCCCCATTTTTTTAGGATTCCCCCATTTTTTTAGGATTTCTCCCATTTTTTTAGGATCTCCCCCATTTTTTTTAGGATCTCCCCCATTTTCTTTAGGATTTCTCCATTTTTTTAGGATCTCTCCCATTTTTTTTAGGATTTCTCCATTTCTTTAGGATTTTCCCCATTTCTTTAGGATTTCCCCCATTTTTTAGGATTTCTCCCATTTTTTAGGATTTCTCCCATTTTTTAGGATTTCCCCCATTTTTTAGGATTTCTCCCATTTTTTCTGTGCTCTCTCCCATTTTTTTAGGATTTTCCCCATTTTTATCAGATTTCCCTCATTTTTTTTAGGATTTTCTCCATTTTTTTAGGATTTCCCCGGTTTTTCTAGGATTTCCCCCATTTTTCTAGGATTTCCCCCATTTTTTTAGGATTTCCCCCATTTTTTTAGGATTCCCCCCATTTCTTTAGGATTTCTCCCATTTTTTAGGATCTCCCCCATTTTTTTTAGGATCTCTCCATTTTTTTAGGATTTCCCCCATTTTTTTAGGATCTCCCCCATATTTTTTAGGATTTCTCCATTTTTTTAGGATTTCCCCCATTTTTTTAGGATTTCCCCCATTTTTTTAGGATCTCCCCCATTTTTATCGGATTTCTCCCATTTTTCTGGGATCTCTCCCATTTTTTTAGGATTTCTTCCATTTTTTTAGGGTTTCCCCCATTTTTATCGGATTTCCCCCATTTCTTTAGGATTTCTCCCATTTTTATCGGATTTCCCCCATTTTTTTAGGATTTCTCCCATTTTATTTAGGATTTCTCCAATTTTTCTGGGATTTCTCCCCTTTTTTTAGGATTTCTCCCATTTTATTTAGGATTTCTCCAATTTTTCTGGGATCTCTCCCATTTTTTTAGGATTTCTCCCATTTTTTATCGGATTTCCCCCATTTTGTTAGGATTTCCCCCATTTTTTTTAGGATTTCCCCCATTTTTTATCGGATCTCCCCCATTTTTTTTTTTAGGATTTCCCCCACTTTTTAGCCTCTCTCCCATTTTTTGGCCTCCCTCCCCCTTTCCCACCTCCCCCTCTCCATTTCCGCCTCCCATTCCCACTTTTCCGCGCCGGCTCCCGGGAATTCCCGGCTCCCACCCCCGGCAGGAGCCGGAAGGGTTTTTTGGGATTAAAGGCGAAGGCGTTGGAGCCGCTTCCTCCTTCCCGAGCAATCCCGGGAGCGGGGACAGGACCCGACGCGCCCGGTAGGAATTCCGGGATCGGGAATTCCGGGAGATCGGGAATTCCGGGGGGGGGTGGGGAGGGGGGAGATCCCAGAGGGAATTCGGAAGGATCCGGAGGGAATTCCCGCTTTTCCACGGCGACTTCGGGGCTTCTCGGCGGGAATTTTGGGGGATCCCGAGGGAATTTCGGGGTTTTCCGAGGGAATTTCGGGGGATCCTGAAGGGATTTGGGAGATCCCGAGGGAATCTGGGGGTTCCCGGAGGGAATTTCGGGGTTTTCCGAGGGAATTTCGGGGATCCCGAGGGAATTTCGGGGGATCCTGAGGGGATTTGGGAGATCCCGAGGGAATTTCGGGGCTCCCAGAGGGGATTTCGGGGCTTCAAGGGGAGGTTGGAGGGATTCCGAGGGAATTTTGGGGCTCCCAGAGGGAATTTCGGGGTTTTCCGAGGGAATTTTGGGGCTCCCAGAGGGAATTTCGGGGTTTTCCGAAGGAATTTCGGGGCTCCCGGAGGGAATTTCGGGGTTTTCCGAGGGGATTTGGGGGATCCCGAGGGGATTTGGGGGATCCCGAGGGAATCTGGGGTTCCCAGGTGGAATTCTGGGGGATCCCCAGGGAATTTCGGGCGATCCTGAGGGGATCGGGGGGGTTCCCAGAGGGAATTTCGGGCTTTTCCGAAGGAATTTTGGGCAGTTCTGGGGAATTTTGGCGACCCCGAGGGAATTTTGGGGTTTCCCGGAGGGAATTTGGGGCATCCCGAGGGCATTTTTGAAGGATCCCAAAGGAATTTTGGGGCTTTCCAAGGGAATTTTGGGCTTCCCCAGGGAATTTTGGGGCTTTCCGAGGGAATTTTGGGCTCCCGGAGGGAATTTGGGGCTTCCCCAGGGAATTTTGAGGCTCCCGAGGGGATTTTTGGAGCTCCGGGAAGATCCCGAGGGGAATTTCGGCGCTTCCCGGTTGGAATTTTGGCCCTTTCCCATCGGGAATTCGCCGGTTCCGGCGCTTCCCTGGCTCCCGGAATTCCCGTTCCCGTCCCTCCCCTCCCCCTTTCCCGGCTCCCTCCTCCCCTCCCCCCCCCTTTCCCCTCCCCCACTCCCGGAATTCCCGCTTTTCCCTTTCCCCTCCTTCTTTTTTTCTTTTTCCCCCCTTTTCCCCCAAATTTCCCCCCTTTTCCCCAAATTTCTCCATTTTTCCCCCTTTTTCCCCAAATTCCCCCATTTTTCCCCCTTTTTCCCCAAATTTCCCCTTTTTTACCTGAATTTCCTCCCTTTTCCCCCTTTTCCTCCTCAATTTTTCCTCCATTTCTCCCCTTTTCCCCCTTTTTCCCCAAATTTCCCCCCTTCCCCCCATTTTTCCCCCTTTCCCCCAAATTTCCCCCTTTTTTACCTGAATTTCCTCCCTTTTCCCCCTTTTCCTCCTCAATTTTTCCTCCATTTCTCCCTTCCCCCCCTTTTTCCCCATTTCCCCCCTTTCCCCCATTTTTTCCCCCTTTCCCCCAAATTTCCCCCTTTTTTACCTGAATTTCCTCCTTTTCCCCCTTCTCCTCCTCAATTTTTCCTCCATTTTCCCTCAAATTTCCCCCTTTTTCCCCAAATTTTCCCCCTTCCCCCCCCTTTTCTCTCCTTTTCCTCCTCAATTTTTCCATTTTTTCACTTTTTTCCTCCTTTTTCCCCCAAATTTCCCTATTTCCCCCCTTCCCCCCCTTTTCCTCCTCAATTTTTTCTCCATTTTTTCCCTTTTCCCCCAAATTTTCCTCTTTTCCCCCATTTTTTCCTCCCCTTTCCCGAATTTCCCCCTTTTTTCCCCTCCCCCCTTTCTCCTCTTTTTCACCTCGATTTTCCCTCGATTTTCCCCATTTTCCCCATTTTTCCTCCCATTTTCCCCCTTTTCCCTGAAATTCCACTTTTTTCCCACCTTTCCCCTCCTTTCCCCCTTTTCTTCCTCCTTTTCCCCCTTTTTCCCCTTTTCCCTCCTTTATTCCCCATTTTCCCCCCTTTCCCCCTTCATTCCCTTCTCTCCTCTCCCAAATTTCCCATTTTCCCCCCAAAATTCCCATTTCCCCCCAGATTTCCCGGTTTTCCCAGAAAATTCCCATTTCCCCCAAAAATTCCCATTTTTTCCCCCAAAATTCCCCCCCAAATTTCCCATTTTTCCCCCCAAATTTCCCATTTCCCCCCCCCCAAATTCCCTTCCCCCCCCAATTCCCATTTTTCCCCCCAAAATTCCCATTTTCCCCCCCAAATTTCCCATTTTCCCACCAAATTTCCCAT
Source organism: Corvus moneduloides (assembly GCF_009650955.1). Taxonomy (NCBI): domain Eukaryota; kingdom Metazoa; phylum Chordata; class Aves; order Passeriformes; family Corvidae; genus Corvus; species Corvus moneduloides. The sequence goes on along the minus strand of NW_022436906.1, from coordinate 7,633 downwards.
TTTTCCCAGAAAATTCCCATTTTTCCCAGAAAATTCCTATTTTTTTCCCCCAAAATTCCCATTTTTCCCTCCCCGTTTTCCAGAATTCTCTCGGGATGAAGCTCCTGCTCCTGCTGCTGCTCCTGCCCGTGGCCTCAGGTGAGACCCCAAAATCCACCCAGGACACCCCAAAATCCACCTGGGAGACCCCAAAACCTCACCTGGGAACCCCAAAATCCACACGGGACACCCCAAAATCCACCTGGAAGACCCCAAAATCCACCCAGGACCCCAAAATCCACCTGGGGGACCCCAAAATTCACCTGGGACCCCAAAATCCACACGGGACACCCCAAAATCCACCTGGGAACCCCAAACTCACCTGAGGAACCCCAAACTCACCTGGAAGCTCCCAAAATTCACCTGGGAACCCCAAAATCCAGCTGGGGGACCCCAAAATCCACCTGAGAGACCCCAAAATCCCCCTGGAGCACCCCAAAATCCACCCAGGACCCCAAAATCCAGCTGGGGGACCCCAAAATCCCCCTAGGAATCCCAAAACCTCACCTGGGAGACCCCAGAATCCACCCGGGACCCCCCAAAATCCCCCTGGGAACCCCAAAATCCACCTGGGATCAACCAAAATCCACCCAGGATCACCCAAAATCCACCTGGGAACCCCAAACCTCTCCTGGGACCCCCAAACCTCACCTGGGACCCCCAAAACTCACCTGGGGGACCCCAAAATCCACCCGGGGGACCCCCAAAACCTCACCTGGGACCCCCCAAAATCCCCCTGGGAACCCCAAAATCCACCTGGGACCCCCAAAATTCACCTGAGACCCAAAAAATGTCCCCAAAATTCACCTGGGACCCCCAAAACCTCACCTGGGACCCCCCAAAATCCACCTGGGAGCCCCAAAACCTCACCTGGGACCCCCTCAAAATCCACCTGGGAACCCAAAACTCACCTGGGACCCCCAAAACTCACCTGGGGGACCTCAAACCCCACCTGGGACCCCCCAAAACCTCACCCGGGATCCCCCCAAAATCCACCTGGGACACCCCAAAACTCACCTGGGACACCCCAAAATCCACCTGGGAACCCCCAAAATCCACCTGGGACCCCCAAAACCCACCTGGGACCAACCAAAATCCACCTGGGGGACCCCAGAATCCACCTGAGAGACCCCAAAACCTCACCTGGGAGACCCCAAAATCCACCCGGGGGACCCCCAAAACCTCACCCGGGACCCCCCAAAATCCACCTGGGAACCCAAAACTCACCCGGGAGCCCCAAAACCTCACCTGGGGGACCTCAAACCCCACCTGGGACCCCCCAAAATCCACCTGGGAACCCAAAATCCACCTGGGAGCCCCAAAACCTCACCGGGGATCCCCCCAAAATCCACCTGGGACCCCCCAAAATTCACCTGGGAACCCAAAACTCACCTGGGAGCCCCAAAATCCCCCTGGGAACCCCAAAATCCACCTGGGGGACCCCAAAACCTCACCTGGGACCCCCCAAAATCCCCCTGGGATCAACCAAAATCCCCCTGGGAACCCCAAAATCCACCCGGGACTCCCAAAACCTCACCTGGGACCCCCCAAAATCCACCTGGGACCCCCAAAACCCACCTGGGGGACCTCAAACCCCACCTGGGACCCCCCAAAACCTCACCTGGGACCCCCCAAAATCCATCTGGGACCCCCAAAATCCACCTGGGAACCCAAAATCCACCTGGGAGCCCCCAAAACCTCACCTGGGAGCCCCAAAATCCCCCTGGGAACCCCAAAATCCACCTGGGGGACCCCAAAACCTCACCTGGGACCCCCCAAAATCCCCCTGGGAACCCCAAAATCCACCTGGGAACCCCAAACCTCACTTGGGACCCCCAAACCTCACTTGGGACCCCCAAAACCTCACCTGGGACCCCTCAAACCTCACCTGGGGCCCCCAAACCTCACCTGGGGGACCCGAGAATCCACCCGGGGGACCCCCAAAACCTCACCTGGGACCCCCCCAAATCCACCTGGGAACCCAAAACCTCATCTGGGACCCCCCCAAAATCCACCTGGGACCCCCAAAACCCACCTGGGGGACCTCAAACCCCACCTGGGACCCCCCAAAATCCACCCGGGGGACCCCCAAAATCCACCTGGGACCCCCAAAATCCACCTGGGGGACCTCAAACCCCACCTGGGACCCCCCAAACCTCAACTGGGACCCCCCAAAATCCACCTGGGAACCCAAAATCCACCTGGGAGCCCCAAAACCTCACCTGGGACCCCCCCAAAATGCACCTGGGACCCCCAAAATCCACCTGGGAACCCAAAATCCACCTGGGAGCCTCCAAAACCTCACCCGGGATCCCCCAAAATCCACCTGGGACTCCCAAAACCCACCTGGGAGCCTCCAAAACCTCACCTGGGATCCCCCCAAAATCCACCTGGGACTCCCAAAACCCACCTGGGACCCCCAAAATCCACCTGGGGGACCCCAGAATCCACCTGAGAGACCCCAAAACCTCACCTGGGAGACCCCAAAATCCACCCGGGGGACCCCCAAAACCTCACCCGGGACCCCCCAAAATCCACCTGGGAACCCAAAACCTCACCCGGGACCCCCAAAACCTCACCTGAGACCCCCCAAAATCCACCTGGGAACCCAAAACCTCACCCGCGACCCCCAAAACCTCACCTGGGACCCCCCAAAACCTCACCTGGGACCCCCCCAAAATCCAACTGGGACCCCCAAAACCCACCTGGGGGACCTCAAACCCCACCTGGGACCCCCCAAAACCTCACCTGGGACCCCCCAAAATCCACCTGGGACCCCACCTGGGGGACCCCGGAGGTGCCTCAGCCGCGTGTCCCCCCAGGTGCGCGGGTGCCCAGGTGGGTGCTGGAGGGCCACACCTGTGCCCCGCCCTGGCAGGCCGCGCTCTTCCGGGGGCGCCGCTTCATCTGCGGGGGGACCCTGGTGGCGCCCAGGTGGGTCCTGACCGCTGCCCACTGCCACGCCCCCGGGTACGGCCAGGTAACGGGGTCACCTGGGCACGGGAGGGACCGGCTGGGCACCCCTGGGGCCACCTGGGCACGGGAGGGACTGGCCAGGATCACCTGGGGTCACCTGGGGTCGCCTGGGCACGGGAGGGACCGGCCAGGGTCACCTGGGGTCACCTGGGGTCACCTGGGCACAGGAGGGACTGGCCAGGGTCACCTGGGGTCACCTGGGCACGGGAGGGACCGGCTGGGCACCCCTGGGGTCACCTGGGGTCACCTGGGGTCACCTGGGCACAGGAGGGACCAGCCGGGGTCAGCTGGGGTCAGCTGGGGTCACCTGGGCACCCCTCGGGTCACCTGGGCACGGGAGGGACTGGCTGGGGTCAGCTGGGGTCACCTGGGCACCCCTGGGGTCACCTGGGCATGGGAGGGACCACCTGGGCACATCTGGGCACACCTGGGCACCCCTGGGGTCACCTGGGCACAGGAGGGACTGGCCGGGGTCACCTGGGGTCACCTGGGGTAACCTGGGGTCACCTGGGCACCCCTGGGGTCACCTGGGCATGGAAGGGACCACCTGGGCACCCCTGGGCACCCCTGGAGTCACCTGGGCACGGGAGGGACCACCTGGGCACATCTGGGCACACCTGGGGTCACCTGGGGTCACCTGGGGTCACCTGGTCATGGGAGAGCTCACCTGGGAACCCCTGGGCAACCCTGGGCACACCTGGGGTCACCTGGGGTCTCCTGGGCACCGCTGGGGTCACCTGGGCACAGGAGGGACTGGCTGGGGTCAGCTGGGGTCACCTGGGCACGGGAGGGACCGGCCAGGGTCACCTGGGGTCACCTGGGCACAGGAGGGACCAGCCGGGGCCAGCTGGGGTCAGCTGGGGTCAGCTGGGCACGGGAGGGACCACCTGGGCACACATGGGCACACCTGGGCACACCTGGGGTCACCTGGTCATGGGAGAGCTCACCTGGGAACCCCTGGGCAACCCTGGGCACACCTGGGGTCACCTGGGGTCACCTGGGCTCACCTGGGCGCACCTGAGGTCACCTGGGCACAGCTGAGGGGTGGGGTCACCTGGGGCTCACCTGGGCACCCAGGAGTGGCTCAGGTGTCACCGGGCAGTGCCCAGCTGAGGGGGGAGCAGCTCAGGTGAGCTCACCTGGGCAGGAGGGACAGGTGGGAACGGCTCAGGTGCCACCTGGGTACCACCCGGGCACCCCTGGGGTCACTTGGGCATGGGAGGGACCACCTGGGGCCACTTGGGGTCACCTGGGCAGCCTTGGGGTCACCTGGGCACGGGAGGGACCGGCTGGGGTCACCTGGGGTCACCTGGGCACAGGAGGGGTCACCGGGGCACACCTGGGGCCACCTGAGGGGGGGAGGGCACCCCTGGGGTCACCTGGGCACCCCTGGGATCAGCTGGGCACGGGAGGGACCACCTGGGGCCACCTGGGCACACCTGGGGGCACCTGGGGTCACCTGGGCATGGGAGGGCTCACCTGGGAACTCCTGGGCAACCCTGGGCACACCTGGGGTCACCTGGGGTCACCTGGGCACACCTGGGCAACCCTGGGGTCACCTGGGGTCACCTGGGAACTCCTGGGCAACCCTGGGGTCACCTGGGGTCACCTGGGCACACCTGGGCAACCCTGGGGTCACCTGGGGTCACCTGGGCATGGAAGGGACCACCTGAGGCCACCTGAGGGGGGGAGGCCTCACCTGGGCTCACCTGGGCATGGAAGGGACCACCTGGGCACACCTGTGACCACCTGATGGGAGGGAGGGCTCACCTGGGCTCACCTGGGCTCACCTGAGCATGGAAGGGACCACCTGGGCACACCTGGGGTCACCTGGGCACACCTGGGCACACCTGGGGCTACCTGAGGGGGGGGGGGAGGGGTCACATGGGACTCACCTGGGCACGGGGAACTCACCTGGGCGTGGAAAGAGGCTCACCTGGGCACTCGGGAATGGCTCAGGGACCACCTGGGTGCCACCTGGGTGCCACCTGGGTACCACCCACCCCTCACCTGTCGCCTCTCTCTCCCCACAGCCCCATCAGCGTCCGCCTCGGAGGCCGCGGCCGCCACCGGGTGCGCCCAGGTGAGGCCCCGGCGGGCACGAGCGCCGCGGGCGAGGCCCCGCCAGGTGAGGCGGCCGCCGCGGCGGGCGAGGCCGCGCCTGCGCCAGGTGAGCAGCGGCGGCGCTCGGTGCGTGTCTTCCGCTTCCCCGGCTACAACGAGACCTCCAAGGACGGCGACCTGATGCTGCTGCGGCTGCAGGTGCCCGCGCACCTGAGCCGCCAGGTGAGCCCCCTGCCGCTGGCGCGCACCTGCGCCGCGCCCGGCACCACCTGCCAGATCTCCGGCTGGGGCTCCACCACCAGCCCCGAAGGTGAGGGCAGCTGGGGGGGGAGGGGGTACCTGGGCACAGGTGAGGGTACCTGGGGGGGGAGGGGGGGTAGCTGGGCACAGGTGAGGAGGGGTTACCTGGGCACAGGTGAGGGCACCTGGGGTGGGTGAGGAGGGGTTACCTGGGCACAGGTGAGGGCACCTGGGGTGGGGGAGGGGCAGTTACCTGGGCACAGGTGAGGAGGGGTTACCTGGGCACAGGTGAGGGCACCTGGGGTGGGTGAGGAGGGGTTACCTGGGCACAGGTGAGGGCACCTGGGCACAGGTGAGGAGGGGGTACCTGGGCACAGGTGAGGGCATCTGGGGTGGGTGAGGGAGGGGCAGTTACCTGGGCACAGGTGAGGGCACCTGGGGTACGGGAGGGGGGTAGCTGGGGCAGGTGAGGAGAGGTTACCTGGGCACAGGTGAGGGCACCTGGGGTGGGTGAGGGAGGGGGGTACCTGGGCACAGGTGAGGAGGGGTTACCTGGGCACAGGTGAGGGCACCTGGGCACAGGTGAGGAGGGGGTACCTGGGCACAGGTGAGGAGGGGTTACCTGGGCACAGGTGAGGGCACCTGGCTGGGGGAGGTGGTAGCTGGGCACAGGTGAGGAGGGGCTACCTGGGCACAGGTGAGGGCATCTGGGCACAGGTGAGGAGGGGTTACCTGGGCACAGGTGAGGGCACCTGGGGTGGGTGGGGGGGGTACCTGGGCACAGGTGAGGGCACCTGGGGTGGGGGAGGGGCAGTTACCTGGGCAGAGATGAGGAGGGGTTACCTGGGCACAGATGAGGAGGGGTTACCGGGGCACAGGTGAGGATACCTGGGCAGAGATGAGGAGGGGTTACCTGGGCACAGGTGAGGAGGGGTTACCTGGGCACAGGTGAGGAGGGGTTACCTGGGCACAGGTGAGGGCACCTGGGCAGAGATGAGGAGGGGTTACCTGGGCACAGATGAGGAGGGGTTACCTGGGCACAGGTGAGGGCACCTGGGCAGAGATGAGGAGGGGTTACCGGGGCACAGATGAGGAGGGGTTACCTGGGCACAGGTGAGGAGGGGTTACCTGGGCACAGGTGAGGGCACCTGGGCACAGGTGAGGAGGGGTTACCTGGGCACAGGTGAGGAGGGGTTACCTGGGCACAGGTGAGGGCACCTGGGCAGAGATGAGGAGGGGTTACCGGGGCACAGGTGAGGAGGGGTTACCTGGGCACAGGTGAGGGCACCTGGCTGGGGGAGGTGGTAGCTGGGGACAGGTGAGGAGGGGTTACCTGGGCACAGGTGAGGGCACCTGGGGTGGGGGAGGGGCAGTTACCTGGGCACAGGTGAGGAGGGGCTACCTGGGCACAGGTAAGAGCTCACCTGGGCACAGGTGAGGGGTCTGGGAGCTCCTGGGAATGCCCGCAGGGGAGGGCACACCTGGAGCAGGTGAGGGGGGAATTGAGGCGTTACCTGGGCACAGGTGAGAGCTCAGGTCAGCTGTGACCTGCTCAGGTGTGACCCCAGGTGACCCCAGGTGTGACCCAGGTGTGACCCCAGGTGACCCCAGGTGTGACCCCAGGTGTGACCCCAGGTGTGACCCCAGGTGACCCCAGGTGTGACCCCAGGTGTGACCCCAGGTGACCCCAAGTGTGACCCCAGCTGACCCCAGCTGTGACCCCAAGTGTGACCCCAGCTGACCCCAGGTGTGACCCCAGCTGTGACCCCAGGATGACCCCAGGTGTGACCCCAGGTGTGACCCCAGCTGTGACCTGCTCAGGTGTGACCCCAGAGGTGGCCCAGGTGTGACCCAGGTGTGACCCCAAGTGTGACCCCAGCTGACCCCAGCTGTGACCCCAAGTGTGACCCCAGCTGACCCCAGGTGTGACCCCAGCTGTGACCCCAGGTGACCCCAGGATGACCCCAGCTGTGACCCCAGCTGTGACCCAGGTGTGACCCCAGAGGTGACCCCAGGATGACCCCAGCTGTGACCCCAGGTGACCCCAGGATGACCCCAGCTGTGACCCCAGCTGTGACCCCAGCTGACCCCAGCTGTGCTTTCAGTGACCTTCCCCAAGGACCTGCACTGCAGCCAGGTGACCATCGTCCCCGAGCTCACCTGTCGCCGCATCTACCCCGACTCCATCACGCCCAACATGGTCTGTGCCGGGGAGCCCCGGAGCCGCGCCGACACCTGCCAGGTGAGGCCGGCATTTCGGGCCGATTCGAGGCCATTCGGGGCAATTTCAGCTCGAATTTGGGTTGATTTCGGC
>NW_022436905.1:0-25779 GCF_009650955.1 Corvus moneduloides | reverse complement strand
TGGGGTTTCGGGGTCCCTTTCAGGGTTTCGGGGTCCCTTTGGGGTCCCTTTTGGGGTTTCAGGGTCCCTTTCGGGGTTTTGGGGTCCCCTTTGGGGTTTCGGGGTTTCTTTGGGGTTTCAGGGTCCCTTTGGGGTTTCGGGGTCCCTTTGGGGTCCCTTTGGGGTTTCGGGGTCCCTTTCAGGATTTCAGGGTCCCTTTGGGGTCCCTTTGGGGTTTCGGGGTCCCTTTGGGATTTCAGGGTCCCTTTGGGGTCCCTTTGGGGTTTCAGGGTCCCTTTGGGGTCCCCTTTCGGTGTTTCGGGGTCCCTTTGGGATTTTGGGGTCCCTTTTGGGGTCCCTTTGGGGTTTCGAGGTCCCTTTCAGGGTTTCGGGGTCCCTTTGGGGTCCCTTTGGGGTTTCGGGGTCCCTTTGGGGTTTTGGGGTCCCTTTCAGGATTTCAGGGTCCCTTTGGGGTCCCTTTGGGGTTTCGGGGTCCCTTTCAGGGTTTTGGGGTCCCTTTGGGGTTTTGGGGTCCCTTTGGGGTTTTGGGGTCCCTTTCAGGGTTTTGGGGTCCCTTTGGGGTTTCGGGGTCCCTTTGTGGTTTTGGGGTCCCTTTCAGAGTCCCTTTGGGGTTTTGGGGTCCCCTTTGGGGTTTCGGGGTCCCTTTGGGGTCCCTTTGGAGTTTCAGGGTTCCCCTCGGTGTTTTGGGGTCCCTTTCAGGGTTTTGGTGTCCCTTTGGGGTCCCTTTTGGGGTTTCGGGGTCCCTTTCAGGGTTTCGGGGTCCCTTTGGGGTCCCTTTTGGGGTTTCAGGGTCCCTTTTGGGGTTTTGGGGTCCCCTTTGGGGTTTCGGGGTTCCTTTGGGGTTTCAGGGTCCCCTTTGGGGTTTCGGGGTCCCTTTGGGGTTTCGGGGTCCCTTTCAGGATTTCAGGGTCCCTTTGGGGTTTCGGGGTCCCTTTGGGGTTTCGGGGTCCCTTTGGGATTTCAGGGTCCCTTTGGGGTCCCTTTGGGGTTTCGGGGTCCCTTTGGGGTCCCTTTGGGGTTTCGGGGTCCCTTTCAGGGTTTTGGGGTCCCTTTGGGGTTTCGGGGTCCCTTTGGGATTTCAGGGTCCCTTTGGGGTCCCTTTGGGGTTTCAGGGTCCCTTTGGGGTCCCCTTTGGGGTTTCGGGGTCCCTTTGGGGTCCCTTTGGAGTTTCAGGGTTCCCCTCGGTGTTTTGGGGTCCCTTTCAGGGTTTTGGTGTCCCTTTGGGGTCCCCTTGGGGTTTCGGGGTCCCTTTCAGGGTTTCAGGGTCCCTTTGGGGTCCCTTTTGGGGTTTCAGGGTCCCTTTTGGGGTTTTGGGGTCCCCTTTGGGGTTTCGGGGTTCCTTTGGGATTTCAGGGTCCCTTTCAGGGTTTCAGGGTCCCTTTGGGGTCCCTTTGGGATTTCGGGGTCCCTTTGGGGTCCCTTTGGGGTTTTGGGGTCCCTTTCAGGGTTTCGGGGTCCCTTTGGGGTCCCCTCGGTGTTTTGGGGTCCCTTTCAGGATTTCGGGGTCCCTTTGGGGTCCCTTTGGGGTTTCGGGGTCCCTTTGGGATTTCAGGGTCCCTTTGGGGTCCCTTTGGGGTTTCAGGGTCCCTTTGGGGTCCCCTTTCGGTGTTTCGGGGTCCCTTTGGGATTTTGGGGTCCCTTTTGGGGTCCCTTTGGGATTTCGGGGTCCCTTTCAGGATTTCAGGGTCCCTTTGGGGTCCCTTTGGGGTTTCGGGGTCCCTTTCAGGGTTTCGGGGTCCCTTTGGGGTTTTGGGGTCCCTCTGGGGTTTCGGGGTCCCTTTGGGGTTTTGGGGTCCCTTTCAGGGTCCCTTTGGGGTTTTGGGGTCCCCTTTGGGGTTTCGGGGTCCCTTTGGGGTCCCTTTGGAGTTTCAGGGTTCCCCTCGGTGTTTTGGGGTCCCTTTCAGGGTTTTGGTGTCCCTTTGGGGTCCCCTTGGGGTTTCGGGGTCCCTTTCAGGGTTTCGGGGTCCCTTTGGGGTCCCTTTGGGGTCCCTTTTGGGGTTTCAGGGTCCCTTTTGGGGTTTTGGGGTCCCCTTTGGGGTTTCGGGGTTCCTTTGGGGTTTCAGGGTCCCCTTTGGGGTTTCGGGGTCCCTTTCAGGATTTCAGGGTCCCTTTGGGGTCCCTTTGGGGTTTCGGGGTCCCTTTGGGATTTCGGGGTCCCTTTGGGGTCCCTTTGGGGTTTCGGGGTCCCTTTGGGGTTTCGGGGTCCCTTTCAGGGTTTCGGGGTCCCTGTGGGGTTTCGGGGTCCCTTTGGGGTTTCGGGGTCCCTTTGGGATTTCGGGGTCCCTTTGGGGTCCCTTTGGGATTTCAGGGTCCCTTTGGGGTCCCTTTCAGGGTTTCGGGGTCCCTTTCAGGGTTTTGGGGTCCCTTTCAGGGTTTCGGGGTCCCTTTGGGGTCGCTGACCCGTAGAAGTGGCCGCGCACGAACTCCTGGACGCGGGCCTTGCTCTGGGCGTGCAGGTTCTGGAACTCGTGCATGGCCGAGAACTTGCGCACGTTCAGCCCGTTCGGGGTCACCAGGTCTGGGGGGGTCCCGGGAGGGTCAGGGGGACCCCAAAACCCTCGGGGAACCCCCCAAAGTCACCCCCCCCATCCCCCCAAAATCCATGGATTCCCCCCCCCCCCCAAAAATCCGGGGCTTCCCACCCAGGAACCCCCCCAGGGATTTTGGGGTTGGGGGTGGGGAGGGGTCTTTAGGGGTCCCTCGGGGTTTTGGGGTCACCAGGAGTTGGGGGGGGACCCCAAAATGCTGAGGGAACCCCCCCAAAAGTGACCCCAAAGTGACCCCAAATCCCTGGGAGCACCCGGGGTCCTTTTGGGGTCCCCCCCCTGGGGCTGGGGAGGGGGAACCCGGGGGGGGAGGGCAGGAGGATTTTGGGGGGTCCCAGGGGGATTTTGGGGTGTTCAAGAAGATTTTGGGGCACCCCAAGAGAATTTTGGGGCATCCCAGGGGGATTTTGGGGTGCTCTGGGGGGATTTTGGGGTGTTCAACGGGATTTTGGGGCACCCCAAGAGGGTTTTGGGGTGCTCAAGGCGATTTTGGGGTGCTCTGGGGGGATTTTGGGGTGCTCAAAGCGATTTTAGGGCATGCCAAGAGGATTTTAGGGCACCCCAAGAGGATTTTGGGGTGCCCCAGGGGGATTTTGGGGCACCCCAAGAGGGTTTTGGGGTGGATCAGGAGGATTTTGGGTAGGATCAGGAGGATTTTGGGGTGGGATCAGGAGGATTTTTGGGCAGGATCAGGAGGATTTCGGGCGGGACCAGGAGGATTTTGGGGTGGGATCAGGAGGATTTTTGGGGCAGGACCAGGAGGATTTTGGGGTGGGATCAGGAGGATTTTTGGGGCAGGACCAGGAGGATTTGGGGCAGGACCAGGAGGATTTGGGGTGGGATCAGGAGGATTTTCGGGGTGGATCAGGAGGATTTTAGGGTGGATCAGGAGGATTTTTGGGGCAGGATCAGGAGGATTTGGGGCAGGACCAGGAGGATTTTGGGCAGGACCAGGAGGATTTTTGGGCAGGATCAGAAGGATTTCGGGGTGCATCAGGAGGATTTTGGGCAGGACCAGGAGGATTTGGGGCAGGACCAGGAGGATTTGGGGTGAGATCAGGAGGATTTCGGGGTGCATCAGGAGGATTTTGGGGCAGGATCAGGAGGATTTCGGGCGGGACCGGGAGGATTTGGGGTGGGATCAGGAGGATTTGGGGCAGGATCAGGAGGATTTTTGGGCAGGATCAGGAGGATTTTTGGGCAGGATCAGAAGGATTTCGGGGTGCATCAGGAGGATTTTGGGGCGGGATCAGGAGAATTTTGGGGCAGGACCAGGAGGATTTTTGGGCAGGACCAGGAGGATTTGGGGCAAGACCAGGAGGATTTTTGGGCAGTATCAGAAGGATTTCGGGGTGCATCAGGAGAATTTTGGGGTGGACCAGGAGGATTTTTGGGCAGGATCAGAAGGATTTCGGGGTGCATCAGGAGGATTTTGGGGCGGGATCAGGAGAATTTTGGGGCAGGACCAGGAGGATTTTTGGGGTGGGATCAGGAGGATTTCGGGGTGCATCAGGAGGATTTTGGGCAGGATCAGGAGGATTTCGGGCGGGACCAGGAGGATTTTGGGCGGGACCAGGAGGATTTTTGGGCAGGATCAGGAGGATTTTGGGGTGGATCAGGAGGATTTGGGGCAGGATCAGGAGGATTTGGGGCAGGATCAGGAGGATTTGGGGTGGGATCAGGAGGATTTTGGGCAGGACCAGGAGGATTTTTGGGCAGGACCAGGAGGATTTTTGGGCAGGATCAGAAGGATTTCGGGGTGCATCAGGAGGATTTTGGGCAGGACCAGGAGGATTTTTGGGCAGGACCAGAAGGATTTCGGGGTGCATCAGGAGGATTTTTGGGCAGGACCAGGAGGATTTGGGGCAGGACCAGGAGGATTTTTGGGGTGAGATCAGGAGGATTTCGGGGTGCATCAGGAGGATTTTGGGCAGGACCAGGAGGATTTGTGGTGGGACCCGGAGGATTTTTGGGGTGAGATCAGGAGGATTTCGGGCGGGACCAGGAGGATTTTGGGCAGGACCAGGAGGATTTCGGGCGGGACCGGGAGGATTTGGGGCAGGATCAGGAGGATTTTTGGGCAGGATCAGGAGGATTTTTGGGCAGGATCAGAAGGATTTCGGGGTGCATCAGGAGGATTTTGGGGCGGGATCAGGAGAATTTTGGGGCAGGACCAGGAGGATTTGGGGCAGGATCAGGAGGATTTGGGGTGGGATCAGGAGGATTTTGGGCAGGACCAGGAGGATTTTTGGGCAGGACCAGGAGGATTTTTGGGCAGGATCAGAAGGATTTCGGGGTGCATCAGGAGGATTTTGGGGCGGGATCAGGAGGATTTGGGGTGAGATCAGGAGGATTTCGGGGTGCATCAGGAGGATTTTGGGCGGGACCAGGAGGATTTTGGGCGGGACCGGGAGGATTTGGGGCAGGATCAGGAGGATTTTTGGGCAGGATCAGGAGGATTTTTGGGCAGGATCAGAAGGATTTCGGGGTGCATCAGGAGGATTTTGGGGCGGGATCAGGAGAATTTTGGGGCAGGACCAGGAGGATTTTTGGGGTGGGATCAGGAGGATTTCGGGGTGCATCAGGAGGATTTTGGGCAGGACCAGGAGGATTTGGGGTGCCCGGCGGGCTCGGGGCACACCTGGCTTGCGCTTGAGCAGGTGCTCGGCCTCGGCGGCCGTGACGTGGCTGACGGTGGTCAGCACGTGGGCGCAGTGCGCGGCCGCCCGCTCCAGGCAGTAGCGGTGGTAGATCTGCCGCTCGCCCGCCTCCTTGTCCACGTCGAACTGCGGGCACAGCTCGGGTCACCTGCGGGCACACCTGGGCGCACCTGCGGGCACCTGAATCTACCTGGGGGCACCTGGGCACACCTCGGGTCACCTACGGGCACACCTGGGCACACCTGGGCACACCTGGGCGCACCTGCGGGCACCTGAATCTACCTGGGGGCACCTGGGCACACCTCGGGTCACCTGCGGGCACCTGAGTCTACCTGGGCACACCTCGGGTCACCTGCGGGCACACCTGGGCGCACCTGGGCGCACCTGCGGGCACCTGAATCTACCTGGGGACACCTGGGCACACCTCGGGTCACCTGCGGGCACACCTGGGTGCACCTGGGCACACCTGCGGGCACCTGAATCTACCTGGGGGCACCTGCGGGCACCTGGGCACACCTCGGGTCACCTGCGGGCACCTGAGTCTACCTGGGCACACCTCGGGTCACCTGCAGGCACCTGAATCCACCTGGGCGCACCTGGGCACACCTCGGGTCACCTGTGGGTAACCTGAATCTACCTGGGCACACCTGGGGGCACCTGGGGGCACCTGAATCTACCTGGGCACACCTGGGCACACCTGGGGGCACCTGGGCACTCCTGGGCACACCTGGGGGCACCCGGACACACCCTAAAACCCCACAGCGAGCCCTGGTGTCCCCAGGTGTCCCCTGTGCCCCCCCAGGTGCCCCCCAGGTGTGTCCCAATCCCCTCCAGGTGCCCCCCAGGTGCCTCCCAGGTGCCCCCCAGATGTGTCCCCATCCCCCAGGTGTGCCCCCATCCCCCCCCGGTGCCTCCCAGATGCCCCCCAGGTGTGTCCCCACCCCCCAGGTGCGTGCCCCATGCCCCCCAGATGCCCCCCAGGTGCCCCCCAGGTGCCCCCCAGGTGTGTCCCCATCCCCAGGTGTCCCCCATCCCCCCCAGGTGCCCCCCAGGTGTGCCCCCCATCCCCCCCAGGTGTGTCCCAGGTGTGTTCCCCACCCCCCCCCCCCGCTGTCCCCCCCAGGTGTATCCCCACCCCCAGGTGCCCCCCAGGTGCCCCCCAGGTGTCCCCCAGGTGTGTCCCCACCCCCCAGGTGTGTGCCCCATCCCCCCCAGGTGCCCCCCAGGTGCCCCCCAGGTGTCCCCATCCCCCCCAGGTGCCCCCCAGGTGTGCCCCCCACTCCCAGGTGCCCCCCAGCTGTGTCCCCACTCCCCAGGTGTGTCCCCATCCCCCCCAGGTGCCCCCCAGGTGTCCCCATCCCCCCCAGATGTCCCCCAGGTGTGTCCCCACCCCCCAGGTGTGTGCCCCATCCCCCCCAGGTGCCCCCCAGGTGCCCCCCAGGTGTGTCCCCACCCCCCAGGTGTGTGCCCCATCCCCCCCAGGTGCCCCCCAGATGTCCCCCAGGTGTGTCCCCACCCCCCAGGTGTGTGCCCCATCCCCCCCAGGTGCCCCCCAGGTGCCCCCCAGGTGTCCCCATGCCCCCCAGCTGTGTCCCCACCCCCCAGGTGTGTCCCCCATCCCCCCCAGGTGCCCCCCAGGTGTCCCCATCCCCCCCAGATGCCCCCCAGGTGTGTCCCCACCCCTCAGGTGTGTCCCCCATCCCCCCCGGTGCCCCCCGGTGCCCCCCGGTGCCCTCACCGAGTGCAGGTTGTTGTAGAAGTCCACGCTCCCGGCGCACAGGTAGCGGCCCAGCAGCGTGGCGTGCGTGGTGAAGATGGTGGCCACGGGCAAGCGCCGGGCGCGGCTCAGCACCAGCCCCAGCCCCGCCAGCCACTCGTGGAAGTGGCCCACGATGAACGGGCGCTCCTCGCTCTGCGCCGCAAACTGCGCCCGGCGGCCACCGAGTCACCCAGGGGCCACCCAGGGGCACCCAGGGGCTACCGAGTCACCCAGGGGCCACCCAGGGGCGCCGAGTGGCCACCGAGTCACCCAGGGGCCACCCAGGGGCACCCAGGGGCTACCGAGTCACCCAGGGGCCACCCAGGGGCGCCGAGTGGCCACCGAGTCACCCAGGGGCCACCCAGGGGCCACCGAGTCACCCAGGGGCCACCCAGGGGCCACCGAGTCACCTAGGGGCCACTCAGGGCCACCGAGTGGCCACCGAGTCACCCAGGGGCCACCCAGGGGCACCCAGGGGCTACCGAGTCACCCAGGGGCACCCAGGGCCACCGAATGGCCACCGAGTCACCCAGGGCACCCAGGGCCACCCAAGGGCCACCCAGGGGCACTCAGGGGCACCCAAGTGGCCACTGAGTCACCCGGCGTCACCCAGGGCCAGCCAGGGGCACCCAGGGGCCACCGAGTCACCCAGGGGCCAGCCAGGGGCACCCAAGTGGCCACTGAGTCACCCGGGGCACCCAGGGGCACCCAGGGGCCACCCAGCGGCCACCGAGTCACCCAGGGCCACCTGGGGGCACCCAAGTCACCCAGCATCACCCAGGGGCACCCAAATGGCCACCGAGTGGCCACTGAGTCACCCAGGGCACCCAGGAACCACCCAGGGGCACCCAGGGGCCACCGAGTCACCCAGGGGCACCCAGGGGCACCCAGGAACCACCCAGGGGCACCCAGGGGCTACTGAGTCACCCGGGGCACCCAGGGGCACCCAGGAACCACCCAGGGGCACCCAGGGGCCACCGAGTCACCCAGGGGCACCCAGGGACACCCAGAGCCACCAGAGTGGCCACCAAGTGGCACCCACCATCACCAAGGGCCACCCAGGGCCACCCGAGTGGCACCCAAGTGGCAACCAGGGTCACCCAGGGCCACCCCAGCGTCACCTCCGAGGAACCAGGCCACGAGGAAGCCGAAGAGGAGGCGGCGGCGGTCGTACCAGGGCACCCCAAACCCACCCCAAACCCACCCCAAATCACCCCAAACCCCCTCAAAACAACCCCAAACCCACCCCGAATCACCCCAAAAGCCCCTCAGGACCCCAAATCCCCTTCAGGACCCCAATCCCACCTCTCCGAGGAACCAGGCCACGAGGAAGCCGAAGAGGAGGGGGCGTCGGTCGTACCAGGGCACCCCAAACCCACCCCAAATCACCCCAAATCCCCTCAAAACAACCCCAAATCACCCCAAAACCCCAAATCCCCTCAAAACAACCCCAAAACCACCCCAAACCACCCCAAATCACCCCAAACCCCCTCAGGACCCCAAATCCCACCTCTCCGAGGAACCAGGCCACGAGGAAGCCGAAGAGGAGGCGGCGGCGGTCGTACCAGGGCACCCCAAACCCACCCCAAACCCCCTCAAATCCACCCCAGATCACCCCAAATCACCCCAAAACCCCCTCAAACCCACCCCAAAACCACCTCAGGAACCCCAAAACCCCCTCAGGACCCCAATCCCACCTCTCCGAGGAACCAGGCCACGAGGAAGCCGAAGAGGAGGGGGCGTCGGTCGTACCAGGGCACCCCAAACCCACCCCAAACCCCCTCAAACCCCCTCAAACCCACCCCAAATCCCCTCAAAACCACCCCAAACCCCCTCAAAAGCACCTGAGGGACCCCAAAACCACCTCAGGAACCCCAAAACCCCCTCAGGACCCCAATCCCACCTCTCCGAGGAACCAGGCCACGAGGAAGCCGAAGAGGAGGGGGCGTCGGTCGTACCAGGGCACCCCAAACCCACCCCAAATCACCCCAAATCCCCTCAAAACCACCCCAAATCACCCCAAACCCACCCCAAATCCCCTCAAAACAACCCCAAAAACCACCCCAAACCACCCCAAATCACCCCAAAACCCCCTCAGGACCCCCAATCCCACCTCTCTGAGGAACCAGGCCACGAGGAAGCCGAAGAGGAGGCGGCGGCGGTCGCACCAGGGCACCCCAAACCCACCCCAAACCCCCTCAAATCCACCCCAGATCACCCCAAATCACCCCAAAACCCCCTCAAACCCACCCCAAAACCACCTCAGGAACCCCAAAACCCCCTCAGGACCCCAATCCCACCTCTCCGAGGAACCAGGCCACGAGGAAGCCGAAGAGGAGGCGGCGTCAGTCGTACCAGGGCACCCCAAACCCACCCCAAACCCCCTCAAAACAACCCCAAACCCACCCCAAATCACCCCAAACCCCCTCAAACGCACCCCAAACCCACCCCAAATCACCCCAAAACCCCCTCAGGACCCCCAATCCCACCTCTCCGAGGAACCAGGCCACGAGGAAGCCGAAGAGGAGGCAGCGTCGGTCGTACCAGGGCACCCCAAACCCACCCCAAATCACCCCAAACCCCCTCAAAACAACCCCAAATCACCCCAAATCACCCAAAATCCCCCCTCCGGACCCAAACCCACCTCTCCGAGGAACCAGGCCACGAGGAAGCCGAAGAGGAGGCGGCGTCAGTCGTACCAGGGCACCCCAAACCCACCCCAAACCCCCTCAAAACAACCCCAAACCCACCCCAAATCACCCCAAACCCCCTCAAACCCACCCCAAACCCACCCCAAATCACCCCAAATCCCCTGCGGGACCCCAAAACCACCTCAGGAACCCCAAAACCCCCTTAGGATCCCAAACCCCACCTCTCCGAGGAACCAGGCCACGAGGAAGCCGAAGAGGAGGCGGCGGCGGTCGCACCAGGGCACCCCAAACCCACCCCAAACCCACCCCAAATCACCCCAAAACCACCCCAAACCACCCCAAATCACCCCAAACCCCCCTCAGGACCCCCAAATCCCACCTCTCCGAGGAACCAGGCCACGAGGAAGCCGAAGAGGAGGCGGCGGCGGTCGCACCAGGGCACCCCAAACCCACCCCAAATCACCCCAAATCCCCTCAAAACCACCCCAAATCACCCCAAACCCACCCCAAATCCCCTCAAAACAACCCCAAAACCACCCCAAACCACCCCAAATCACCCCAAACCCCCCTCAGGACCCCCAATCCCACCTCTCCGAGGAACCAGGCCACGAGGAAGCCGAAGAGGAGGCGGCGGCGGTCGCACCAGGGCACCCCAAACCCACCCCAAACCCCCTCAAATCCACCCCAGATCACCCCAAATCACCCCAAAACCCCCTCAAACCCACCCCAAAACCACCTCAGGAACCCCAAAACCCCCTCAGGACCCCAATCCCACCTCTCCGAGGAACCAGGCCACGAGGAAGCCGAAGAGGAGGCGGCGTCAGTCGTACCAGGGTACCCCAAACCCACCCCAAACCCCCTCAAAACAACCCCAAACCCACCCCAAATCACCCCAAACCCCCTCAAACCCACCCCAAACCCACCCCAAATCACCCCAAATCCCCTGCGGGACCCCAAAACCACCTCAGGAACCCCAAAACCCCCTTAGGATCCCAAACCCCACCTCTCCGAGGAACCAGGCCACGAGAAAGCCGAAGAGGAGGCGGCGGCGGTCACACCAGGGCACCCCAAACCCACCCCAAACCCACCCCAAATCACCCCAAACCCCCTCAAAACAACCCCAAAACCCACCCCAAATCACCCCAAAAGCCCCTCAGGACCCCAAAATCCCCTTCAGGACCCCAAATCCCACCTCTCCGAGGAACCAGGCCACGAGGAAGCCGAAGAGGAGGCGGCGTCGGTCGTACCAGGGCACCCCAAACCCACCCCAAATCACCCCAAATCCCCTCAAAACCACCCCAAATCACCCCAAACCCACCCCAAACCCCCTCAAACCCACCCCAAAACCACCCCAAATCACCCAAAATCCCCCCTCCGGACCCAAATCCCACCTCTCCGAGGAACCAGGCCACGAGGAAGCCGAAGAGGACGGCGTCGTTGGCCTCGCGGTCGTACCAGGGCACGCCGATGGCGCAGCTCTCCCACAGCTCCCCCTTCCAGCGCTCCAGGCTCCAGGCCGTGGCCCCCACGTCCAGCAGCACCACGGCCGGGCTGCCCTCGATCAGCCAGCGCCCAAAATGCACCTGCAGCCCAAAATGACCCCAAAAATGGGATGAACGACCCAAAAAATGGGATAAACGATCCCAAAAATGGGATAAATGATCGCAAAAATGGGATAAATGACCCCAAAAATGGGATGAATGACCCTAAAAATGGGATGAATGATCCCAAAAATGGGATAAATGACCCCAAAATGAAATAAGGGACACCAATATGGGACAAAGGACGCCAAAAATGGGATGAACGATGCCAAAAATGGGATGAACGACCCTAAAAATGGGATAAATGACCCCAAAATGGGATAAATGGACCCAAAATGGGATGAATGACCCTAAAAATGGGATTAATGACCCAAAAATGGGATAAACGGCCCCAAAATGGGATGAACTATCCTAAAAACGGGATAAATGACCCCTAAAATGGGGTAAATGACCCCAAAATGCGATAAGGGACACCAATATGGGATAAAGGACAACAAAAATGGGATAAATGACCCTAAAAATGGGATAAGTGATCCCAAAAATGGGATGAATGATCCTAAAAATGGGATGAATGGCCCCAAAATGGGATAAACGACCCCAAAATGGAACAGAGCTCCCCAAAACTGGAAGAAATGACCCCAAAAATGGGATCAAGGACCCCAAAAATGGCCTAAACCACCCCAAAACGGGCTCGGAGCCCCCCTCGAGGGGCCCCCACGTCCAGCAGCACCACGGCCGGGCTGCCCTCGATCAGCCAGCGCCCAAAATGCACCTGCAGCCCAAAATGACCCCAAAAATGGGATGAACGACCCAAAAAATGGGATAAACGATCCCAAAAATGGGATAAATGATCGCAAAAATGGGATAAATGACCCCAAAAATGGGATGAATGACCCTAAAAATGGGATGAATGATCCCAAAAATGGGATAAATGACCCCAAAATGAAATAAGGGACACCAATATGGGACAAAGGATGCCAAAAATGGGATGAACGACGCCAAAAATGGGATGAACGACCCTAAAAATGGGATAAATGACCCCAAAATGGGATAAATGGACCCAAAATGGGATGAATGACCCTAAAAATGGGATTAATGACCCAAAAATGGGATAAACGGCCCCAAAATGGGATGAACTATCCTAAAAATGGGATAAATGACCCCTAAAATGGGGTAAATGACCCCAAAATGCGGTAAGGGACACCAATATGGGATAAAGGACAACAAAAATGGGATAAATGACCCTAAAAATGGGATAAGTGATCCCAAAAATGGGATGAATGATCCTAAAAATGGGATGAATGGCCCCAAAATGGGATAAACGACCCCAAAATGGAACAGAGCTCCCCAAAACTGGAAGAAATGACCCCAAAAATGGGATCAAGGACCCCAAAAATGGCCTAAACCACCCCAAAACGGGCTCGGAGCCCCCCTCGAGGGGCCCCCACGTCCAGCAGCACCACGGCCGGGCTGCCCTCGATCAGCCAGCGCCCAAAATGCACCTGCAGCCCAAAATGACCCCAAAAATGGGATGAACGACCCAAAAAATGGGATAAATGACCCCAAAAATGGGATGAATGACACCAAAATGGGATAAACGACCCCAAAAATGAGATAAATGACCTCAAAATGGGATAAATGACACCAAAATGAGAGAAGGGACACCAGTATGGGATAAAGGACACCAAAAATGGGATAAACGACCCTAAAAATGGGATTAATGACCCAAAAAATGGGATGAATGACCCCAAAATGGGATAAACGACCCTAAAAATAGGATTAATGACCCTAAAATGGGATAAATGATCCCAAAAATGGGATAAATGACCTTGAAATGGGAAAAATGATCCTAAAATGAGACAAATGACCCCAAAAACGAGATAAATGACCCTAAAAATGGGATAAACGGCCCCAAAATGGGATAAATGACACCAAAATGGGAGAAGGGACACCAATATGGGATAAAAGACACCAAAATGTGTGGAATGAACAACACCAAAAATGGGAGGAATGATCCTAAAAATGGGATTAGTGACCCTAAAAATGGGATTAGTGACCCTAAAATGGGATAAATGACCCCTAAAATGGGATAAATGACCCCAAAATGAGATAAGGGACACCAATATGGGATAAGCAACCCCAAAAAATGGGATAAATGACAGCAAAAATGGGATAAACGACCCTAAAATGGGATAAGGGACACCAAAAATGGGATAAATGGCCCCAAAATGGGATAAATAACTCCAAAAATGGGATAAGTGACCCCAAAAACGGGATGAACGATCCTAAAAATGGGATAAATGACCCTAAAATGAGATAAGGGACCCCAATATGGGATAAATGACACAAAAAATGGGATAAATGACACCAAAAATGGGATAAATGACCCTAAAATGAGATAAGGGACCCCAATATGGGATAAATGACACAAAAAATGGGATAAATGACCATAAAAAGGGATAAACGGCCCCAAAATGCGATAAATAACCCTAAAATGGGAAAAATGACCCCAAAATGAGAGAAGGGACACCAGTATGGGATAAGCAACCCCAAAAAATGGGATAAACGACCCCAAAAATGGGCTAAGTGACCCCAAAATGGAACAGAACTCCCCAAAACTGGAAGAAATGACCCAAAAATGGAATCAATGACCCCAAAAATGGAATCAATGACCCAAAAATGGAATCAGTGACCCAAAAATGGAATCAGTGACCCAAAAATGGCCCGAATGACCCCAAATCGGGCTCGGAGCCCCCCCTCGAGGGGCCCCCAGCCCATTTTTGGGGGGGGGGAGGGGCGGCCCTGACCTTTTGGGGGGGGGGGAGGGGCGGGAGGGAAACGCGAGCTGAGGGGGGTGGGGGAGGGGCGGGGGGCTAAAAATAGACCCCACGTGACCCGGGGGGGGGGGAGGGGGGGCGCCCGCAGGGCTGGGGGTCCCCAACCCCCCCCGGGGCCCTTTGGGTGCCCCTCCCCCCCCATGGGAACCCCCCCTGACCCCAAAATCCCCTCCCTGACCCCAAAACTCCCTCCCCGACCCCAAAATCCGATCCTTGACCCCAAAATCCCCTCCCCGACCCCAAAATCCCCTCCCTGACCCCAAAACCCCCTCCCCGACCCCAAAATCCCCTCCTTGACCCCAAAATCCCCTCCCTGACCCCAAAATCCCCTCCCTGACCCCAAAATCCCATCCCCGACCCCAAAATCCCCCTCCCCGACCCCAAAATCCCCTCCTTGGCCCCAAAATCCCCTCCCTGACCCCAAAACCCCCTCCCTGACCCCAAAATTCCCTCCCTGACCCCAAAATCCCCTTCCTGACCCCAAAACCCCCTCCCCGACCCCAAAATCCCCTCCTTGACCCCAAAACTCCCTCCCCGACCCCAAAATCCCCTCCTTGACCCCAAAACACCCTCCCAGACCCCAAAATCCCCTCCCTGACCCCAAAATCCCCTTCCTGATCCCATAACCCCTCCCCGACCCCAAAATCCCCTCCTTGACCCCAAAAACCCCCTCCCTGACCCCAAAATCCCATCCCTGACCCCAAAAACCCCCTCCCTGACCCCAAAATCCCATCCCTGACCCCAAAACCCCCTCCCTGACCCCAAAATCCCATCCCTGACCCCAAAACCCCCTCCCTGACCCCAAAATCCCCTCCCCGACCCCAAAATCCCATCCCTGACCCCAAAATCCCCTCCCTGACCCCAAAATCCCCTCCCTGACCCCAAAATCCCATCCCCGACCCCAAAATCCCCTCCCCGACCCCAAAATCCCATCCCCGACCCCAAAATCCCCCTCCCCGACCCCAAAATCCCCTCCTTGGCCCCAAAATCCCCTCCCTGACCCCAAAATCCCCTCCCTGACCCCAAAATCCCTTCCCTGACCCCATAACCCCCTCCCTGACCCCAAAATCCCCTCCCCGACCCCAAAACTCCCATCCCTGACCCCAAAACCCCCTCCCTGACCCCAAAATCCCATCCCTGACCCCAAAATCCCCTCCTTGGCCCCAAAATCCCCTCCCCGACCCCAAAACTCCCTCCCCGACCCCAAAATCCCCTCCTTGGCCCCAAAATCCCCTCCCTGACCCCAAAACCCCCTCTCTGACCCCAAAATTCCCTCCCTGACCCCAAAATCCCCTTCCTGACCCCAAAACCCCCTCCCCGACCCCAAAATCCCCTCCTTGACCCCAAAACTCCCTCCCCGACCCCAAAATCCCCTCCTTGACCCCAAAACACCCTCCCAGACCCCAAAATCCCCTCCCTGACCCCAAAATCCCCTTCCTGATCCCATAACCCCTCCCCGACCCCAAAATCCCCTCCTTGACCCCAAAAACCCCCTCCCTGACCCCAAAATCCCATCCCTGACCCCAAAATCCCCTCCCTGACCCCAAAATCCCATCCCTGACCCCAAAATCCCCTCCCTGACCCCAAAATCCCATCCCTGACCCCAAAACCCCCTCCCTGACCCCAAAATCCCATCCCTGACCCCAAAATCCCATCCCTGACCCCAAAATCCCCTCCCTGACCCCAAAATCCCATCCCCGACCCCAAAACCCCCTCCCTGACCCCAAAATCCCATCCCCGACCCCAAAACCCCCTCCCTGACCCCAAAATCCCCTCCCAGACCCCAAAATCCCCTCCCTGACCCCAAAATCCCATCCCTGACCCCAACACCCCCTCCCTGACCCCAAAATCCCCTCCCCGACCCCAAAATCCCCTCCCTGACCCCAAAATCCCCTCCCCGACCCCAAAATCCCATCCCTGACCCCAAAATTCCCTCCCTGACCCCAAAATCCCCTCCCTGACCCCAAAATCCCATCCCCGACCCCAAAATCCCCCTCCCCGACCCCAAAATCCCCTCCTTGGCCCCAAAATCCCCTCCCTGACCCCAAAACCCCCTCCCTGACCCCAAAATTCCCTCCCTGACCCCAAAATCCCCTTCCTGACCCCAAAACCCCCTCCCCGACCCCAAAATCCCCTCCCCGACCCCAAAACCCCTCCCCGACCCCAAAATCCCCTCCCTGACCCCAAAATCCCCTCCCTGACCCCAAAACTCCCTCCCTGACCCCAAAATCCCCTCCTTGACCCCAAAACACCCTCCCAGATCCCAAAATCCCCTCCCTGACCCCAAAATCCCCTTCCTGATCCCATAACCCCTCCCCGACCCCAAAATCCCCTCCTTGACCCCAAAAACCCCCTCCCTGACCCCAAAATCCCATCCCTGACCCCAAAACCCCCTCCCTGACCCCAAAATCCCATCCCTGACCCCAACACCCCCTCCCTGACCCCAAAATCCCCTCCCCGACCCCAAAACACCCTCCCAGACCCCAAAATCCCCTCCCTGACCCCAAAATCCCCTCCCCGACCCCAAAATCCCATCCCTGACCCCAAAATTCCCTCCCTGACCCCAAAATCCCCTCCCTGACCCCAAAACCCCCTCCCCGACCCCAAAATCCCCCTCCCTGACCCCAAAACCCCCTCCTTGACCCCAAAATCCCCTCCCTGACCCCAAAACCCCCTCCCTGACCCGAAAATCCCATCCCTGACCCCAAAACCCCCTCCCTGACCCCAAAACCCCCTCCCTGACCCCAAAATCCCCTTCCTGACCCCAAAACTCCCTCCCTGACCCCAAAACCCCTCCCCGACCCCAAAACCCCCTCCCTGACCCCAAAATCCCCTCCCCGACCCCAAAACCCTCTCCCTGACCCCAAAATCCCCTCCCCGACCCCATAACTCCATCCCTGACCCCATAACCCCCTCCCTGACCCCATAACTCCATCCCTGACCCCATAACTCCCTCCCTGACCCCAAAATCCCCTCCCCGACCCCATAACCCCCTCCCAGGTGCCCCCCGGTGCCCCCCGGTGCCCACCTTGCAGCCCTGGGCGTTCATGGCACTGCAGGTACCCCCCAACCCCTGAGACCCCCGACCCCATAACTCCATCCCTGACCCCATAACTCCATCCCTGACTCCAAAACCCCCTCCCCGACCCCATAACTCCCCCCCAGGTGCCCCCAGGTGCCCCCAGGTGCCCCCCAGGTGCCCCCCAGGTGCCCACCTCACACCCCTGGGCATTCATGGTATTCCAGGTACCCCCCAACCCCTGAGACCCCCGACCCCATAACTCCCTCCCTGACCCCAAAACCCCCTCCCTGACCCCATAACCCCCTCCCCGACCCCATAACCCCCTCCCCGACCCCATAACCCCCTCCCCGGTGCCCCCAGGTGCCCCCCGGTGCCCACCTTGCAGCCCTGGGCGTTCATGGCTGCCAGGGTGCGGCGCAGGGCGGGCTGGGGGGGCTCCAGCAGCTCCACCTGGGTGCGGACGCTGCTCTCCACGTAGGGCCCCACCAGCACGTAGCTCTCGCCCCACTCGTCCGCCGTCACCCGCGCCTTGGTCTGCAGCACCGTGTAGATCCCCCCCACTGCCGGGGGAGGGTGGGCGTGGGGTCAGGGGGACCCCAAATCCCAATCCAGGAACCCCAGGAACCCCAAAAATCCCAACCCTGGACACCTGGGAACGCCAAATCCCAACCCAGGAACCCCCAAATCCCAATCCAGGAACCCCAGGAACCCCAAAAGTCCCAAGCCAGGACCCTTGGGAACCCCAAATCCCAACCCAGGATACCTGGGAACCCCCAAATCCCAATCCAGGAACACCGGGAACCCCAAATCCCAATCCTGGACACCCGGGAACCCCAAATCCCAACCCAGGGATCCTAACCCTAACCCAAATCCCAATCCCGGACACCTGGGAACCCCCAAATCCCAACCCAGGACCCTCGGGAACCCCAAATCCCAACCCAGGACCTTCGAGAACCCCAAAAATCCCAATCCAGGACCCCCCTGGATCAGCACCGTGTAGATCCCCCCCACTGCCGGGGGAGGGTGGGCGTGGGGTCAGGGGGACCCCAAATCCCAATCCAGGAACCCCAGGAACCCCAAAAATCCCAACCCAGGACCCTCGGGAACCCCAAATCCCAACCCAGGAACCCCCAAATCCCAATCCTGGACACCTGGGAACCCCAAATCCCAATCCAGGACCCCCCTGGATCAGCACCGTGTAGATCCCCCCCACTGCCGGGGGAGGGTGGGCGTGGGGTCAGGGGGACCCCAAATCCCAATCCAGGAACCCCAGGAACCCCAAAAATCCCAACCCTGGACACCTGGGAACGCCAAATCCCAACCCAGGAACCCCCAAATCCCAATCCAGGAACCCCAGGAACCCCAAAAATCCCAAGCCAGGACCCTCGGGAACCCCAAATCCCAACCCAGGATACCTGGGAACCCCCAAATCCCAATCCAGGAACACCGGGAACCCCAAATCCCAATCCTGGACACCCGGGAACCCCAAATCCCAACCCAGGGATCCTAACCCTAACCCAAATCCCAATCCCGGACACCTGGGAAACCCCAAATCCCAACCCAGGACCCTCGGGAACCCCAAATCCCAACCCAGGATACCTGGGAACCCCCAAATCCCAATCCAGGAACACCGGGAACCCCAAATCCCAATCCTGGACACCCGAGAACCCCAAATCCCAACCCAGGGATCCTAACACTAACCCAAATCCCAATCCCGGACACCTGGGAACCCCCAAATCCCAACCCAGGAACCCCAAATCCCAACCCAGGACACCTGGGAACCCCAAATCCCAATCCAGGACCCCCCTGGATCAGCACCGTGTAGATCCCCCCCACTGCCGGGGGAGGGTGGGCATGGGGTCAGGGGGACCCCAAATCCCAATCCTGGAACCCCAGGAACCCCCAAATCCCAATCCTGGACACCCGGGAACGCCAAATCCCAACCCAGGAACCCCCAAATCCCAATCCAGGAACCCCAGGAACCCCAAAAATCCCAAGCCAGGACCCTCGGGAACCCCAAATCTCAACCCAGGATACCTGGGAACCCCCAAATCCCAATCCAGGAACACCGGGAACCCCAAATCCCAATCCTGGACACCCGGGAACCCCAAATCCCAACCCAGGGATCCTAACCCTAACCCAAATCCCAATCCCGGACACCTGGGAACCCCCAAATCCCAACCCAGGACCCTCGGGAACCCCAAATCCCAACCCAGGAACCCCCAAATCCCAACCCTGGACACCTGGGAACCCCAAATCCCAACCCAGGGATCCTAACACTAACCCAAATCCCAACCCTGGACACCTGGGAACGCCAAATCCCAACCCAGGAACCCCCAAATCCCAATCCAGGAACCCCAGGAACCCCAAAAATCCCAAGCCAGGACCCTCGGGAACCCCAAATCCCAACCCAGGATACCTGGGAACCCCCAAATCCCAATCCAGGAACACCGGGAACCCCAAATCCCAACCCAGGGATCCTAACACTAACCCAAATCCCAATCCCGGACACCTGGGAACCCCCAAATCCCAACCCAGGACCCTCGGGAACCCCAAATCCCAACCCAGGATACCTGGGAACCCCCAAATCCCAATCCAGGAACACCGGGAACCCCCAAAACCCCTCCAGGACCACCAGGAAATCCAAATCCCAATCCTGAAGCCCCAAATCCCAACCCAGGATACCTGGGAACCCCAAATCCCAACCCTGGACCCACAGGACCCCAAAAATCCCAATCTGGGATACTTGGGAACCCCAAAAATCCCAACCCAGGACCCCGTGGGATCCCCAAATCCCAACTCAGGACCCCCAGAACCCCCCAAAACCCCTCCAGGACCACCAGGAACCCCAAATCCCAATCCTGGATACCTGGGAACCCCAAATCCCAATGCAGGAACCCCAGGAACCCCAAAAATCCCATCCCAGGACCCCCAAGAACCCCCAAATCCCAATCCTGGACATCTGGGATCCCCAAAAATCCCAATCCCCGACCCCTGGAACCCCCAAATCCCAAGCCAGGACCCTCGGGAACCCCAAATCCCAACCCAGGATACCTGGGAACCCCCAAATCCCAATCCAGGAACACCGGGAACCCCAAATCCCAATCCTGGACACCCGGGAACCCCAAATCCCAACCCAGGGATCCTAACCCTAACCCAAATCCCAATCCCGGACACCTGGGAACCCCCAAATCCCAACCCAGGACCCTCGGGAACCCCAAATCCCAACCCAGGATACCTGGGAACCCCCAAATCCCAATCCAGGAACACCGGGAACCCCAAATCCCAACCCAGGGATCCTAACACTAACCCAAATCCCAATCCCGGACACCTGGGAACCCCCAAATCCCAACCCAGGACCCTCGGGAACCCCAAATCCCAACCCAGGATACCTGGGAACCCCCAAATCCCAATCCAGGACCCCCAAGAACCCCCAAAACCCCTCCAGGACCACCAGGAAATCCAAATCCCAATCCTGAAGCCCCAAATCCCAACCCAGGACCCCCAGGAACCCCCCAAATCCCAACCCAGGATACCTGGGAACCCCAAATCCCAACCCTGGACCCACAGGACCCCAAAAATCCCAATCTGGGATACTTGGGAACCCCAAAAATCCCAACCCAGGACCCCGTGGGATCCCCAAATCCCAACTCAGGACCCCCAGAACCCCCCAAAACCCCTCCAGGACCACCAGGAACCCCAAATCCCAATCCTGGATACCTGGGAACCCCAAATCCCAATGCAGGAACCCCAGGAACCCCAAAAATCCCATCCCAGGACCCCCAAGAACCCCCAAATCCCAATCCTGGACATCTGGGATCCCCAAAAATCCCAATCCCCGACCCCTGGAACCCCCAAATCCCAACTCAGGACCCCCAGGACCCCCCAAAACCCCTCCAGGACCCCCAGGAACCCCAATAATCCCAATCCAGGACCCCCAGGACCCCCCAAATCCCAGTCCCCGACACTCAGGAGCCCCCAAATCCCAATCCTGGACACCTGGGAACCCCCAAATCCCAACCTAAAATACCTGGGAACCCCAAAAATCCCATCCCAGGACCCTTGGGAAGCCTCAAATCCCAATCCCGGACATCTGGGATCCCCAAAAATCCCAGTCCCCAACCCCTGGAACCCCCAAATCCCAACTCAGGACCCCCAGGACCCTCCAAAACCCTTCCAGGAACCCCAGGAAACCCAAAAATCCCAATCCAGGACACCAGGAACCCCCAAATCCCATCCCAGGATACCTGGGAACCCCAAAAATCCCAACCCAGGACCCCCTGGGATCCCCAAATCCCAACTCAGGACCCCCAGGAACCCCAAAAATCCCAATCCAGGACCCCCAGGAACCCCAATAATCCCAATCCAGGACCCCCAGGACCCCCCAAATCCCAGTCCCCGACACTCAGGAGCCCCCAAATCCCAATCCTGGACACCTGGGAACCCCCAAATCCCAACCTAAAATACCTGGGAACCCCAAAAATCCCATCCCAGGACCCTTGGGAAGCCTCAAATCCCAGTCCCGGACATCTGGGATCCCCAAAAATCCCAGTCCCCAACCCCTAGAACCCCCAAATCCCAGCCCAGGACCCCCAGGAACCCCAAAAATCCCAATCCAGGACACCAGGAACCCCCAAATCCCATCCCAGGATACCTGGGAACCCCCAAAATCCCAATCCTGGACCCCCAGGAACCCCCAAATCCCATCCCAGGACACCCAGGACCCCCCAAAACCCCTCCAGGACCCTCGGGAACCCCCAAATCCCAATCCTGGACCCCCCAGGAACCCCAAAAATCCCAGCCCAGACCCCCGGGAACCCCAAATCCCCTCCAGGACCCCCCCAAAATCGCCCCTGGGGGGGGTGCCGCGGTGCATTGTGGGACACGAGGATGCTCTGGCATCCCATGATGCCCCGGGCGCCGCGGAGTTTCCCACAATGCCCCGCGGCAGGCGCTGGACCAGGCCGCGGAGTATCCCAGGATGCACCGGGGCAGGAAGCGTCCCACAATGCACCGCGCGGAGGGGGGGGGGGGGGGGCGGGGGGGAGATGCTTGGAGTTTCCCACAATGCACCGCGGCTGCCATTAACCCCCGCTGGACCACGGCCCTCCCAAAAAAAAACCCCAAAACTCCCAAAAACCTCCCGAATTCCTCCTCCAGCCCGAAAAGCATTATGGGATAGGTCAGGACACCCCTCCCCCCCTCACTGGGGGGATTTTGGGGGGTCCCGGGGGGGTTTTGAGGGGGTCCCAGGGGTCCCTGGGGGGCTCCCAAGGGTCTGGGGGGAACCAGGGGGGCTCAGGAGGGATTTTGGGGGGGGCCCAGGGATGTGGGGGGGGATTTTGGGGGGTCCCAGTGGGATTTTGGGGGGTCCCAGGTATCCATGGGGGGGTCCAGAGGGTCTGGGGGGGGATTTTGGGGATCCCGGGGGGGTTTTGGGGGGGGTCCCAGGGGTCTGGGAGGGGTCAGGAGGGGTCTGGGGGGGACCAGGGGGGCTCAGGAGGGAATTTGGGGGGTCCCAGGGGTCCGGGGAGGGATTTGGGGGGTTCCTGGGAGGATTTTGGGGTGTCTTGGGGGGGCTCAGGAGGGATTTTGGGGGGTTCTGGGGGGATTTTGGGGGATCCCAGGGGGGCTCAGGAGGGAATTTGGGGGGGTCCTGGGGGGATTTTGGGGTGTCTTGGGGGGCTCAGGAGGGATTTTGGAGGGTTCTGGGGGGAATTTGGGGGGGTCCCAGGGATCTGGGGAGGGATTTTGGGGGGTCCCAGTGGGATTTTGGGGGGTCCCAGGTATCCATGGGGGGGTCCAGAGGGTCTGGGGGGGGATTTGGGGGATCCCGGGGGGGTTTTGGGGGGGGTCCCAGGGGTCTGGGAGGGGTCAGGAGGGGTCTGGGGGGGACCAGGGGGGCTCAGGAGGGAATTTGGGGGGTCCCAGGGGTCCGGGGAGGGATTTGGGGGGGTCCTGGGAGGATTTTGGGGTGTCCTGGGGGGGCTCAGGAGGGATTTTGGGGGGTTCTGGGGGGATTTTGGGGGGGTCCCAGGGGTCTGAGGAGGGAATTTGGGGAGTCCCAGGGGTCTGGGGGGGATTTTGGGGGGTCCTGGGGGGGCTCAGGAGGGATTTTGGGGGGTCCCAGGGATCTGGGGGGATCCCAGGGGGGCTCAGGAGGGAATTTGGGGGGTCCTCGATGTCCCTGGGGTGGTCCCAGGGGTCTGAGGGGGATTTTGGGGGGTCCCAGGGATCTGGGGGGGGGATTTTGGGGGGTCCCAGTGGGATTTTGTGGGGTCCCAGGTATCCATGGGGGGGTCCAGAGGGTCTGGGGGGGGATTTGGGGGATCCCGGGGGGGTTTTGGGGGGGGTCCCAGGGGTCTGGGAGGGGTCAGGAGGGGTCTGGGGGGGGATTTTGGGGGGCTCAGGAGGGAATTTGGGGGGTCCCAGGGGTCCGGGGAGGGATTTGGGGGGGTCCTGGGGGGATTTTGGGGTGTCTTGGGGGGGCTCAGGAGGGATTTTGGGGGGTTCTGGGGGGATTTTGGGGGGGTCCCAGGGGTCTGGGGGGGATTTTGGGGGGGTCCTGGGGGGATTTTGGGGTGTCTTGGGGGGCTCAGGAGGGATTTTGGAGGGTTCTGGGGGGAATTTGGGGGGGTCCCAGGGATCTGGGGGGGGATTTTGGGGGGTCCCAGTGGGATTTTGGGGGGTCCCAGGTATCCATGGGGGGGTCCAGAGGGTCTGGGGGGGGATTTGGGGGATCCCGGGGGGGTTTTGGGGGGGGTCCCAGGGGTCTGGGAGGGGTCAGGAGGGGTCTGGGGGGGGACCAGGGGGGCTCAGGAGGGAATTTGGGGGGTCCCAGGGGTCCGGGGAGGGATTTGGGGGGGTCCTGGGGGGATTTTGGGGTGTCTTGGGGGGGCTCAGGAGGGATTTTGGGGGGTTCTGGGGGGATTTTGGGGGATCCCAGGGGGGCTCAGGAGGGAATTTGGGGGGTCCCAGGAATCCGAGGAGGGATTTGGGGGGGTCCTGGGGGGGATTTTGGGGGATCCCAGGGGTCTGGGGAGGGAATTTGGGGGTCCCAGGGGTCTGGGGAGGGAATTTGGGGGGTCCTGGGGGGGCTCAGGAGGGATTTTGGGGGGTCCCAGGTGTGCATGAGAGGGATTTGGGGGGTCCCAGGAGTCTAGGGGGGAATTGGGGGTCCCGGGGGGCTCAGAAGGGATTTTGGGGGGTCCTGGGGGGCTCAGAAGGGATTTTGGGGGGTCCCGGGGGTCCCTGGGGGGGATTTTGGGGGGTCCCGGGGGTCTGGGGGGGATCTCAGAGGGTTCAGGGGGTCCCAGGAGAAATTTTGGGGAGGGGTCCGAGAGGTCAGGATGGGTTTTTGGGGGGGGGGGGGAATCCCAGGATGCTCCTGGGGGTGCCAGCGGGGGAATTTGGGGGATTTGGGGGGATTTTGGGGGATTTTGGGGGCATTTGGAGGGATTTGGGGGGATTTTGTTGTATTTTGGTGGATTTAGGGGCAATTTTGGGGGTTTTTGGGGGATTTTGGGGCAATTTTGGGGGGATTTGGTGGTGATTTTGTTGGATTTTAGGAGATTTTGTTGGATTTTGCTGGATTTTCATTGAGATTTTGCTGGTTTTTGTTGGATTTCATTGGATTTTGGAAGATTTTGTTGAATTCTGTTGGATTCTGTTGGATTTTGTTAGGATTTCGTTGGATTTGGGGGGATTTGGGGGGGATTTTGTTGGATGCTGTTGGATTTTGCTGGATTTTGGCGGCGATTTTGTTGCATTTTGTTGGATTTGGTTGGTTTTGGTGCATACTGTTGGATTTGGTGGATTTTGTTGGATTTGGTGCATTTTGGGGGGATTTTGGTGGGGATTTGGTTGGATTTCGTTGCATTTGGTTGAGTTTTGTTGGATTTTGGGTGGATTTTGCTGGATTTTGGCAGCGATTTTGTTGGATTTGGTTGGATTTGGGGGATTTTGGGTGGATTTGGTTGGATTTTGGGTGGATTTTGCTGGATTTGGGGGATTTTGAGTGGATTTCATTGAATTTGGTTGAATTTTGTTGGATTTTGGGTGGATTTTGCTGAATTTTGGCGGCGATTTTGTTGGATTTGGTGCATTTTGTTGGATTTGAGGGATTTTGGTTGAATTTGGGTGGATTTGGGGTGGATTTGGTTGGATTTTGGGTGGATTTTGCTGGATTTTGGTGGCGATTTTGTTGGATTTGGGTGGATTTGGTGGATTTTGGCGGATCTGGGGGATTTTGGGGAGGGGTCTCACCCTTGTTGGCCACCTCCCAGGCCACCTCGAAGAGCACCACGTTGTCGGGGGCGCCGGGACCCCCCCAGTCCTCGAGGCCCGGCAGGGAGCTCACGGACACGCTGCGGGCCAGCGGCATCTGGGGGGGGCGGGGGGACCCCAAATTGGGGAGGGGGGCGAGGTCACACAGAGGTCACGGCCCCCCCAAAATGGGGAGGGGGAGGGGGGATGGCAGGGGGTGCAGAGGAGCCCTGAAATTGGGGAGGGGGAGCCCAGAACTCGGGGTTGGAAGAGAATTTGGGGGGGGGGGGGGGTCCCCACACAGGAGACCCCCTCCCCTCCCCCCCTCAAACCTCCCCCCACAGAGGACCCCCCTCCCCACCCATGGGACCCCCCCTAAAAGACCCCAAAACCTCCCCCGAGCACTGCCAGGACCCCTCCCCACCCATGGGACCCCCCCTAAATGACCCCAAAACCTCCCCCAAGCACCACCAGGACCCCCCAATGCCCCCCCCAGGA
>NW_022436904.1:0-25784 GCF_009650955.1 Corvus moneduloides | reverse complement strand
ACCCGAATAAACCCAAAATCTGGAAAATTCCCACAAAATTTCCCACCCAGGACCCCCCAAATCCCCCAAAAATTCCCCAAAAATTCCCCCAAATTCCCTCCAAAATTTCCCCCCCCAGGACCCCCCCAAATCCCCAAAAATTTCCCAAAATCCCCAAATTCTCCCCAAAATTTCCCACCCAGGACCCCCCAAATCCCTCAAAATTTCCCCAAATTCCCCAAAATTCCCCCAAATTCCTCCCCAGGACCCCCCAAAAACCCCAAAAATTCCCCAAAATCCCTCCAAATTCCCCCCAAAATTCCCCCCCCCCCAGGACCCCCCAAATCCCCAAAAATTTCCCAAAAGTGCCCCAAAATTGCCCAAAATCCCCCAAATTCTCCAAATTCCCCACATTCTCCTCCCAGGACCCCCCAAAAAACCCCCAAATTTCCCCAAAATCCCCAAATATCCCCCAAAATTTCCCACCCAGGACCCCCCAAATCCCCAAAAATTTCCCAAAACCCCCCAAAATTCCCTAAATTTCCCCCAAATTCCTCCCCAGGACCCCCCAAAAACCCCAAAATTCCCCAAAATCCCTCCAAATTCCCCCCAAAATTCCCCACCCAGGACCCCCCAAATCCCCAAAAATTTCCCAAAATTCCCCAGAATTTCCCAAAATCTCCCAAATTCCCCAAAATCCCCCAAATTTCCCCAAAATGCTCCAAATTCCCCCAAATCCCCCCCGCCCCTCCCCCCCCGGCTCGGGGGTCACAAAAACAACCCCGGGGGGGGGAGGGGCGGGTGAAGGATTACCCACAATGCCCCGCGGCGGCCAGCGGCCACTGGGGCCGAACTGGGAGCCCAAACTGGTCCAAACTGGTCCAAACTGGGAGCCCAAACTGGTCCAAACTGGTCTAAACTGGGAGCCCAAACTGGGAGCACTGGGAGCACTGGAGGCCATACTGGGAGCACTGGGAGCCCAAACTGGGAGCCCAAACTGGGAGCACTGGGAGCCAAACTGGGAGCCCAAACTGGGAGCATTGGGAGCCCAAACTGGGAGCACTGGGAGCCCAAACTGGTCCATACTGGGAGCACTGGGAGCCCAAACTGGGAGCACTGGGAGCCCAAACCGGGAGCACTGGAGCCCAAACTGGGAGCTCAAACTGGGAGCCCAAACTGGTCCAAACTGGGAGCTCAAACTGGGAGCTCAAACTGGGAGCCCAAACTGGTCCAAACTGGGAGCACTGGGAACCCAAACTGGGAGCACTGGGAGCCCAAACTGGTCCTTACTGGGAGCTCTGGGGGCTCAAACTGGGAGCCCAAACTGGTCCAAACTGGGAGCCCAAACTGGGAGCACTGGGAGCACTGGGAGCCCAAACTGGGAGCACTGGAGCCCAAAGTGGTCCAAACTGGGAGCTCAAACTGGGAGCCCAAACTGGGAGCACTGGGAGCCCAAACTGGGAGCCCAAACTGGTCCAAACTGGGAGCCCAAACTGGGAGCACTGGGAGTCCAAACTGGTCCAAACTGGGAGCCCAAACTGGGAGCAATGGGAGCCCAAACTGGGAGCCCAAACTGGTCCAAACTGGGAGCCCAAACTGGGAGCACTGGGAGCCCAAACTGGGAGCCCAAACTGGGAGCCCAAACTGGGAGCCCAAACTGGGAGCACTGGGAGCCCAAACTGGGAGCTCAAACTGGGAGCCCAAACTGGGAGCCCAAACTGGGAGCACTGGGAGGCCAAACTGGTCCTTACTGGGAGCTCTGGGGGCTCAAACTGGGAGCCCAAACTGGTCTAAAGTGGGAGCTCTGGGAGCACTGGGAGCCCAAACTGGTCCAAACTGGGAGCTCAAACTGGGAGCCCAAACTGGGAGCTCTGGGAGCCCAAACTGGGAGCCCAAACTGGGAGCCCAAACTGGGAGACCAAACTGGGAGACCAAACTGGTCCAAACTGGGAGCCCAAACTGGTCCAAATTGGTCCAAACTGGGAGCCCAAACTGGGAGCCCAAACTGGGAGCCCAAACTGGCCCAAACTGGTCCAAACTGAGAGCACTGGGAGCCCAAACTGGGAGCACTGGGAGCCCAAACTGGGAGCACTGGAAGCCCAAACTGGTCCAAACTGGGAGCTCAAACTGGAAGCCCAAACTGGGGGTCCAAACTGGGAGCCCAAACTGGGAGCACTGGGAGCCCAAACTGGGAGCACTGGGAGCCCAAACTGGTCCTTACTGGGAGCTCTGGGGGCTCAAACTGGTCCAAACTGGTCTAAAGTGGGAGCTCTGGGAGCACTGGGAGCCCAAACTGGGAGCCCAAACTGGGAGCACTGGGAGCTCAAACTGGGAGCAATGGGAGGCCAAACTGGTCCAGACTGGGAACCCAAACTGGGAGCCCAAACTGGTCCAAACTGGTTTATACTGGTCCATACTGT
This sequence comes from Corvus moneduloides, assembly GCF_009650955.1. NCBI lineage: Eukaryota > Metazoa > Chordata > Aves > Passeriformes > Corvidae > Corvus > Corvus moneduloides. The sequence goes on along the minus strand of NW_022436904.1, from coordinate 23,385 downwards.
TCCATACTGGTCCAAACTGGTTTATACTGGTCCATACTGTTCCATACTGGTCCATACTGGTCCGTACTGGTCCATACTGGTCTATACTGGTCCTTACTGGTCCGTTCTGGTCCCAGTCCCTGCGCAGGCGCAGCGGCCGGAGCCTCTCCGGGTATTTCCTGGCCGGACGCAGCATGAGCTGGGCACCGGTGAGTGACCACTGGTTTGTACTGGTTTGTACTGGTCTGTACTGGTTCGTACTGGTTCATACTGGTTTGTACTGCTTTCTACTGGTTTATGCTGGTTTGTACTGGTGCCACACTGGTGCCATAGTGGGGGGATGGAGGGGTCACTCAAGGTCACTCAGGGGTCACTCTGGGGTCACTCAGGGGTCCAACTGGTCCATAATGGTTTATATTGGTTTATACTGGTTTATACTGGTTCGTACTGGTTTATACTGGTTTGTACTGGTTTATACCGGTGCCATACTGGTGCGATACTGGGGGGATGGAGGGGTCACTCAGGGTCACTCAGGGGTCACTCAGGGGGCACTCAGAGGTCATTCTGGGGTCACTCGGGTCAAACTGTTTTCTACTGGTTTCTACTGGTTTGCACTGGTTTCTACTGGTTTCTACTGGTGCCATGCTGGGAGGATGGAGGAGTCACTCAGGGGTCACTCAGGGGTCACTCAGGGGTTACTCAGGGGTTACTCAGGGGTCACTTAGGGGTCACTTAGGGGGCACTCAGGGGTCACTCAGGGGTCACTTAGGGGGCACTCAAGGGTCACTCAGGGATCAAACTGGTCCATACTGGTTTGTACTGGTTTGTACTGGTTTGTACTGGTGCCATACTGGGGGGATGGATGGGTCACTCAGGGGTCACTCAGGGGTCACTCCGGGTCACTCAGGGTCACTCAGGGGTCACTCAGGGGTCACTCCGGGTCACTCAGGGTCACTCCGGGGTCACTCAGGGTCACTCAGGGGTCACTCGGGGGTCACTCGGGGTCATTCAGGGTCACTCAGGGGTCACTCAGGGTCACTCAGGGGTCACTCGGGGTCACTCGGGGGTCACTCAGGGATCAAACTGGTCCATACTGGTTTGTACTGGTTTGTACTGGTTTGTACTGGTGCCATACTGGGGGGATGGATGGGTCACTCAGGGGTCACTCAGGGGTCACTCAGGGTCACTCCGTCCCCTCCAGGTGGGGGCGTCGCTCTTCGCCAGCAACATCGGCTCCGGGCACTTTGTGGGCCTGGCCGGGACGGGCGCGGCCGGCGGCATCGCCGTGGGCGGCTTCGAGTGGAGCGTGAGTCGCGATATCCCACGATAGGCCGCGATATATCGCCGTATATCGCGATATGTGACGATGTATCGCCGTATATCGCGATATGTGACGATGTATCGCCGTATATCGCGATATGGGATGATCTGTCGCAGTGTATATCGCGATATGTGACGATGTATCGCCGTATATCGCGATATGGGATGATCTGTCGCAGTGTATATCGCGATATGTGACGATGTATCGCCGTATATCGCAATACGTGACGACATATCGCGATATATCGCGATATCGCCTCCCCCCCCGCCCGCCCCCCCCCCCCCCCCCCCCCCCCCCCCCCCGCAGCTCTGTGGCGATCTCGGCCATCCCGACAGTGCCCCCTAGTGGCTCTGTCGCGATATCGCCACGCCCCCCCTCGCTATCGCGATATGACGCCGCCCCCTGCCCCGCCCCCAGGGCATGTTCGTTGTGCTGCTGCTGGGCTGGGTGTTCGTGCCCATCTACCTGAGAGCCGGGGTGAGACTGGGAGGGACTGGGAGGGACTGGGAAGGACTGGGAGGGGACTGGGAGGGAGTGGGAGGGACTGGGAGGGACTGGGAAGGACTGGGAGGGACTGGGAGGGGCTGGGAGGGGATTGGGAGGGATTGGGAGGGGATTGGGGGGACTGGGAGGGACTGGGAGGGACTGGGAGGGACTGGGAGGGAGTGGGAAGGACTGGGAGGGACTGGGAGGCGATTGATTCATACTGGGAGGTTGTTGGGATGATACTGGGTCTGGGATGGACTGGGAGGGACTGGGACAAACAGGGCGTGGCCTGACGGGGGGGTGGCCTGGTGGGGGCGTGGCCCAACTGGGCGTGGCCTAACTGGGTACGGCCTAACTGGGGGCATGGCCTAACTGGGTGTGGCCCAACTGGGCATGGCCTAACTGGGCGTGGCCTAACTGGGCGGGGCCTAACTGGGTGTGGCCCAACTGGGTGTGGCCTAACTGGGCGTGGCCTAACTGGGTGTGGCCTAACGGGACGTGGCCTAACTGGGTGTGGCCTAACTGGGTGTGGCCTTACTGGGCGGGGCCTAACTGGGTGTGGCCTAACGGGACGTGGCCTAACTGGGTGTGGCCTAACTGGGCGTGGCCTAACTGGCGTGCCCTAACGGGACGTGGCCTAACTGGGTGTGGCCTAACTGGGTGTGGCCTAACTGGGCGTGGCCTAACTGGGCGGGGCCTAACTGGGTGTGGCCCAACTGGGTGTGGCCCAACTGGGCGTGGCCTAACTGGGCGTGGCCTAACTGGGTGTGGTCTAACTGGGTGTGGCCTAACTGGGCGTGGCCTAACTGGGCGTGGCCTAACTGGGTGTGGCCCAACTGGGTGTGGCCCAACTGGGTGTGGCCCAACTGGGTGTGGCCTAACTGGGCGTGGCCTAACTGGGTGTGGCCTAACTGGGCGGGGCCTAACTGGGTGTGGTCTAACTGGGTGTGGCCTAACTGGGCGTGGCCTAACTGGGCTTGGCCTAACTGGGTGTGGCCTAACTGGGCGTGGCCTAACTGGGCGGGGCCTAACTGGGTGTGGCCCAACTGGGTGTGGCCCAACTGGGTGTGGCCTAACTGGGCGTGGCCTAACTGGGCGTGGCCTAACTGGGTGTGGTCTAACTGGGTGTGGCCTAACTGGGCGTGGCCTGACTGGGCGTGGCCTAACTGGGTGTGGCCCAACTGGGTGTGGCCCAACTGGGTGTGGCCTAACTGGGTGTGGCCTAACTGGGCGTGGCCTAACTGGGTGTGGCCTAACTGGGCGGGGCCTAACTGGGTGTGGTCTAACTGGGTGTGGCCTAACTGGGCGTGGCCTAACTGGGCTTGGCCTAACTGGGTGTGGCCCAACTGGGTGTGGCCCAACGGGGTGCAGCCTAACTGGAGGCGAGGCCTAACTGGGTGTGTGTGTGTGTCTAACTGGGGGCGTGGCCTAACTGGGGGCGTGGTCTAACTGGGCATGGCCTAACTGAGTGTGGCCTAACTGGGTGCGGCCTAACTGGAGGCGAGGCCTCACCGGGGGGGGGGGTGTGTGTGCCTAACTGGGCGTGGCCTAACTGGGCGTGGCCTAACTGGGGGCATGGCCTAACTGGGGGCGTGGCCTAACTGGGCGTGGCCCAACTGGAGGCGTGGCCTAACTGGGTGTGGCCTATCTGGGTGCAGCCTAACTGGAGACAAGGCCTAACTGGGGGGGGGGGGGGGGGGGGATGTGTGTCTAACTGGGGGCGTGGCCTAACTGGGCGGGGCCTGTCTGGGTGTGGCCTAACTGGGTGTGGCCTGACTGGGCGTGGCCTGACTGGGGGCGTGGCCTGACTGGGCGGGGCCTGACTGGGCGGGGCCAGGTGAGCACCATGCCCGAGTACCTGGGCCGGCGCTTCGGGGGGGGCCGGATCCGCCTCTACCTGGCCCTGCTCTCGCTGGGGCTCTACGTCAGCACCAAGATCTCGGTACTGGGAGCACTGGGTTATACTGGGAGGGCACTGGGAGGGGATTTGGGGGGGGACTGGGAGGGACTGGGAGGGACTGGGAGGGACTGGGAAGGGACTGGGAGGGACTGGGAGGGGCCTGGGAGGGACTGGGAGGGATTGGGGGAAACTGGGAGGCACTGGGAGGGTGCTGGGAGGGGATTGGGGGGGACTGGGAGGGGATTGGGAGGGACTGGGAGGCACTGGGAGGGACTGGGAATGGACTGGGAGGGACTGGGAGGGGACTGGGAGGGACTGGGAGGGATTGGGGGAAACTGGGAGGCACTGGGAGGGCACTGGGAGGGGATTGGGGGGGACTGGGAGGGGATTGGGAGGGACGGGGAGGCACTGGGAGGGACTGGGAATGGACTGGGAGGAACTGGGAGGGGACTGGGAGGGACTGGGAGGGATTGGGGGAAACTGGGAGGCACTGGGAGGGCACTGGGAGGGACTGGGAGGGGATTGGGGGGGACTGGGAGGGGATTGGGAGGGACTGGGAGGGCACTGGGAGGGACTGGGACAAACTGGGAGGGACTGGGAGGGACTGGGAGGGGATTGGGGGGGATTGGGGGGCACTGGTTTATACTGGGAGGGACTGGGAGGGGATTGGGAGGGACTGGGAGGGAACTGGGGGGGACTGGGAGGGCACTGGGAGGGACTGGGACAAACTGGGAGGGACTGGGAGGGGACTGGGAGGGGATTGGGGTTACTGGGTTATACTGGTTTGGGGTTTGGGCATTGCTGGGATGAACTGGGAGCTACTGGTTCTTACTGGGATGGGGTTTGGGGCTTACTGGGAGGGGACTGGGAGGGACTGGGAGGGACTGGGAGGAAGCCCCAGATTCCAGAAGGACCCCCCAGTCCCCTCCCAGTTTGTCCCAGTCCCCTCCCAGTCCCTCCCAGTCACCTCCCAGTCCCTCCCAGTGCCTCCCAGTATACCCCAGTACCATCCCAGTCTCCTCCCAGTCCCTCCCAGTCCATCCCAGTCCCTCCCAGTATCATCCCAGTGACCTCCCAGTACAAACCAGTCCCTCCCAGTCCCCCCAAACCCCCTAAACCCCCCCAAATCCACCCCAAACCCAGTCCCAGTCCCTCCCAGTTTGTCCCAGTCCCTCCCAGTGCCTCCCAGTATCCCCTGGTATCATCCCAGTAACCTCCCAGTAGAAACCAGTCCCCTCCCAGTCCCTCCCAGTTTGTCCCAGTCCCTTCCAGTCCGTCCCAGTCACATCCCAGTCCCTCCCAGTGCCTCCCAATATCACCCAGTATCATCCCAGTAACCTCCCAGTATGAACCAGTTCCCTCCCAGTCCCTCCCAGCCTCTCCCAATCCCTCCCAGTCCCTCCCAGTATTATCCCAATAACCTCCCAATATAAACCAGTCCCCTACCAGTCCCTCCCAGTCCCTAACAGTTTGTCCCAGTCCCTTCCAGTCCATCCCAGTCCCCTTCCAGTCCCTCCCAGTGCCTCCCAGTATGCCCCAGTATCATCCCAGTCCCCTCCCAGTCCCTCCCAGTATCATCCCAATCCCCTCCCAGTATAAACCAGTCCCTCCCAGTCCCCCCCAGTACCCCCCAAACCCCCCAAACCCCCCCAAATCCACCCCAAACCCCCTCCCAGTCCCTCCCAGTTTCTCCCAGCGCCCCCCAGTCCCCTCCCAGTCCCTCCGGGTTTGTTCCAATCCCCTTCCCAGTCCCTCCCAGTTTGTCCCAGTCCCTCCCAGTACCCCCCCGCAGGTGGACATGTACTCGGGGGCGCTGTTCATCCGCGAGGCCCTGGGCTGGGACCTTTACGCCTCCGTGGGGGCCCTGCTGGGGATCACGGCCCTGTACACGGTCACAGGTGGGACTGGTTTATACTGGTTTATACTGGGAGGGACTGGGAGGGGGACTGGAACAAACTGGGAGGGGGTTGGGACAAACTGGGAGGGACTGGGAGGGGGTGTGGGGTGGATTCGGGGGTGTTGATGGGGATTTGGGGGGGGTACTGGGAGGGACTGGTTTATACTGGGAGGTGCTGGGGTGATACTGGGAGGGACTGGGAGGCGCTGGGAGGGAACTGGGAGGGACTGGGAGGGGATTGGGAGGGACTGGGAGGTGCTGGGAGGTGCTGGGAGGGACTGGGATGTTACTGGGAGGGACTGGGATGTAACTGCTCCGTACTGGGAGTGACTTGGAGGGGATTGGGAGGTTCCATACTGGTTTATACTGGTTTATACTGGTTTATACTGGGAGGGACCGGGAGGGGAACTGGAACAAACTGGGAGGGGGTTGGGACAAACTGGGAGGGACTGGGAGGGGGTTTGGGGTGGATTCGGGGGTGTTGATGGGGATTTGGGGGCGGGGGTACTGGGAGGGACTGGTTTATACTGGGAGGCGCTGGGGTGATACTGGGAGGGACTGGGAGGCACTGGGAGGGGACTGGGAGGGACTGGGAGGGGATTGGGAGGGACCGGGACAAACTGGGAGGGACTGGGATGTAACTGGGAGGGACTGGGAGAGACTGGGAGGGGATTGGGAGGTTCCATACTGGTTTATACTGGTTTATACTGGGAGGGACCGGGAGGGGAACTGGAACAAACTGGGAGGGGGTTGGGACAAACTGGGAGGGACTGGGAGGGGGTTTGGGGTGGATTCGGGGGTGTTGATGGGGATTTGGGGGCGGCGGTACTGGGAGGGACTGGTTTATACTGGGAGGCGCTGGGGTGATACTGGGAGGTGCTGGGAGGTGCTGGGAGGGGACTGGGATGGACTGGGAGGGGATTGGGAGGGACTGGGAGGTGCTGGGAGGGGACTGGGAGGGACTGGGAGGGGATTGGGAAGGACTGAGAGGGACTGGGAGGGGACTGGTTTATACTGGGAGGCGCTGGGGTGATACTGGGAGGGGACTGGGAGGGGATTGGGGGGCACTGGGACAAACTGGGAGGTTACTGGGAGGGACTGGGACGTAACTGGTCCCTACTGGGGCAAACTGGGAGGGGATTGGGAAGGTCCATACTGGTTTATACTGGTTTATACTGGTTGTTGGGCTTTATACCTGTCCATACCGCTCCATACTGGTTTATACTGGTTTATACTGGTCTATACTGGTCCCGCAGGCTCTGTGCTCCAGCCTGGCCGAGCTCACTGCTCCATACCAGTCTATACCGGTCCATACTGGTTTTTACTGGGTTTTGGGCTTTATACCGCTTCATGCTGGTTCATATTGGTCTATACTGGTTTCCACTGGTTTATACTGGTTTATACTGGCCTAGGGGGCCTGACGGCGCTGATGTTCGCGGACCTGGTGCAGACCCTCATCATCATCGTGGGCGCCTCGGTGCTGGCCGGCTACGGTGGGACTGGGAGCACTGGTTTATACTGGCAGGGACTGGGAGGAGACTGGGAGGGGATTGGGAGGGACTGGGAGGGACAGGGAGGGCCTGGAAGGGACTGGGAGGGACTGGGATGCAGCACTGTGGTGCCTTACTGGTTTATACTGGTCCATACTGGTCCATACTGGTCCATACTGGTCACTGGGAGGAGGCACCGCCTGCTCTCTAAAACCACCCCCAACCCCCAAACTGGTTTATACTGGTCCATCCTGCTTTCTACTGGTTTCTACCGGTTTCTACTGGTTTTTACTGGTCTTTAATGTTTTATACTGGTTTATACTGGTCCATACTGGTCCATACTGGTCCTGGGCCATACTGGGAGGGAGCACCACCCACTCTCCAGTACCACCCCCAAACCCCATCCTGGTTTCTACTGGTTTTTACTGGTTTATACTTGTCTTTACTGGATTATACTGGTTTATACTGATTTATACTGGTCTTTACTGGTTTCTACTGTTTTATACTGGTTTATACTGGTCTTTACTGGTTTATACTGGTTTATACTGGTTCATACTGATTTATACTGGTTTATACTGGTTTATACTGGTTTTTACTGGTTTATACTGGTTTATACTGATTTATACTGGTTTATACTGGTCTTCACTGGTTTATACTGGTTTATACTGGTTCATACTGGTCGTGGGCCATACTGGGAGGGAGCACCACCCACTCTCCAGTACCACCCCCAAACCCCATCCTGGTTTCTACTGGTTTATACTGGTTCATATTGGTTCATACTGGTTCTTACTGGTCCATACTGGTCCATACTGGTTTCCGGCAGCTCTGGGTGCCGTGGGGGGCTACCAGGGCTTGCTGGAGCGTTACCCCCTGGCCCTGCACCCCAACGCCTCCGGGCCCTGCGGGCAGCCCCGGCCCGACGCCTTCCACCTCCTGCGCCATCCCAGTACCGGGGACCTGCCCTGGCCCGGCCTCGTGCTGGGACTGGGAATCATCTCGGCCTGGTACTGGTGCACCGACCAGGTGGGACTGGGAGGGACTGGGAGGGGATTGGGAGCGACTGGGAGGGGATTGGGAGGGACTGGGAGGGGATTGGGAGCAAGTGGGAGGGGACTGGGAGGGACTGGGAGCAACTGGGAGGGGACTGGGAGGGACTGGGAGGGGATTGGGAGAAAGTGGGAGAGACTGGGAGCAACTGGGAGGGGATTGGGAGGGGACTGGGAGCAACTGGGAGGGACTGGGAGGGGATTGGGAGGGACTGGGAGGGACTGGGAGGGGACTGGGAGGGACTGGGAGGGGACTGGGAGGGGACTGGAAGCAAGTGGGAGAGACTGGGAGCAACTGGGAGGGGACTGGGAGGGACTGGGAGCAACTGGGAGAGACTGGGAAGGACTGGGAGGGGATTGGGAGCAAGTGGGGGAGACTGGGAAGGACTGGGAGGGGACTGGGAGGGGATTGGGGGGCACTGGGAGGGACAGAGGAGGCACTGGGAGAGACTGGGAAGGACTGGGAGGGGACTGGGAGGGACTGGGAGGGGACTGGGAGCAAGTGGGAGAGACTGGGAGAAACTGGGAGGGGACTGGGAGGGACTGGGGGGCACTGAGAGGGACAGAGGAGGCACTGGGAGAGACTGGGAAGGACTGGGAGGGGATTGGGAGCAAGTGGGGGAGACTGGGAAGGACTGGGAGGGGACTGGGAGGGGATTGGGGGGCACTGGGAGGGACAGAGGAGGCACTGGGAGTGCTGGGATGTCACTGGTCTGTAACTGGGATCACTGGGTGGTCACTGGGATCACTGGGCTGTAACTGGGATCACTGGGCTGTCACTGGGATCACTGGGCTGTCACTGGTCTGTAACTGGGATCACCGGGCTGTAACTGGGATCACCAGTCTGTAACTGGGATCACTGGGCTGTAACTGGGATCACTGGGCTGTCACTGGGATCACTGGGCTGTCACTGGTCTGTAACTGGGATCACCGGGCTGTAACTGGGATCACCGGGCTGTCACTGGTCTGTAACTGGGATCACCGGTCTGTCACTGGGATCACCGGGCTGTCACTGGGATAACTGGTCTGTAACTGGGATCACCGGGCTATAACTGGGATCACTGTGCTATCATTGGGATCACCAGTCTGTAACTGGGATCACTGGCCTGTAACTGGGATCACTGGGCTATAACTGGGATCACTGTGCTGTCATTGGGATCACTGGGCTGTAACTGGGATCACTGGGCTGTCACTGGGATCACTGGGCTGTCACTGGTCTGTAACTGGGATCACCGGTTTGTAACTGGTCTGTAACTGGGCTGTCACCGGGCTGTAACTGGGATCACTGGGCTGTCACTGGGCTGTAACTGGGATCACTGGGCTGTCACTGGGATCACTGGGCTGTAACTGGTCTGTAACTGGGATCACTGGGCTGTCACTGGGATCACTGGGCTGTCACTGGTCTGTAACTGGGATCACCGGGCTGTAACTGGGATCACCAGTCTGTAACTGGGATCACTGGGCTGTCACTGGGATCACTGGGCTATAACTGGGATCACTGTGCTGTCATTGGGATCACCAGTCTGTAACTGGGATCACTGGTCTGTAACTGGGATCACTGGGCTATAACTGGGATCACTGTGCTGTCATTGGGATCACCAGTCTGTAACTGGTATCACTGGTCTGTAACTGGGATCACTGGGCTGTCACTGGGATCACCGGGCTGTAACTGGGATCACCGGGCTGTCACTGGGATAACTGGTCTGTAACTGGGATCACCGGGCTATAACTGGGATCACTGTGCTATCATTGGGATCACCAGTCTGTAACTGGGATCACTGGTCTGTAACTGGGATCACTGGGCTATAACTGGGATCACTGTGCTGTCATTGGGATCACTGGTCTGTAACTGGGATCACTGGTCTGTCACTGGGATCACTGGGCTGTCACTGGGATCACTGGGCTGTCACTGGGCTGTAACTGGTCTGTAACTGGGATCACCGGCCTGTAACTGGTCTGTCACCGGTCCGTAACTGGGATCACCAGGCTGTAACTGGGATCGCTGGGCTGTAACTGGTATCACTGGTCTGTAACTGGGATCACTGGTCTGTAACTGGGCTGTAACTGGGATCACCAGGCTGTAACTGGGATCACTGGTCTGTCACTGGGATCACTGGTCTGTAACTGGGATCACTGGGCTATAACTGGGATCACCGGGCTGTAACTGGGATCACTGGTCTGTCACTGGGATCACTGGTCTGTCACTGGGATCACCGGGCTGTAACTGGGATCACCAGTCTGTAACTGGGATCACTGGGCTGTCAGTGGGATAACTGGTCTGTAACTGGGATCACTGGGCTGTCACTGGTCTGTAACTGGGATCACCAGTCTGTAACTGGGATCACTGGGCTGTCACCGGTCTGTAACTGGGATCACCAGGCTGTAACTGGGATCACTGGTCTGTCACTGGGATCACCGGGCTGTAACTGGGATCACCAGTCTGTAACTGGGATCACCGGGCTGTCAGTGGGATAACTGGTCTGTAACTGGGATCACTGGGCTGTCACCGGTCTGTAACTGGGATCACCAGGCTGTAACTGGGATCACTGGGCTGTCACTGGTCTGTAACTGGGATCACTGGGCTGTAACTGGGATCACCGGGCTGTCACTGGTCTGTAACTGGGATCACCGGTTTGTAACTGGTCTGTAACTGGGCTGTTACTGGTCTGTAACTGGGATCACTGGGCTGTAACTGGTCTGTAACTGGGATCACTGGGCTGTCACTGGTCTGTCACTGGGTTCACCGGGCTGTCACTGGGATTACCGGGCTGTCACTGGGATCACTGGGCTGTCACTGGTCTGTAACTGGTCTGTAACTGGTCCGTAACTGGGCTGCCTCCCCTCGCCCGCAGGTGATCGTGCAGCGCTGCCTGGCCGGCCGCTCCCTCACCCACGTCCGCGCCGGCTGCGTCCTCTGTGGCTACCTCAAGGTGCTGCCCATGTTCCTGATGGTGCTGCCCGGAATGGCCGCCCGCGTCCTCTTCCCGGGTCAGAGCCTCCCCCACCCCCCACCGCCCTCCCCAGCCCCCCAAGATGGCCGCCAGCCAAGGTGGCTACCAAGATGGCTGCCAGTGACTGAGCTGGTATGGCTACCAAGATGGCCGCCACGGGACTATTCCAATATGGCTGCCCAAGATGGCTGCCAGTGGCTTAGGCGGTGTGGCCACCAAGATGGCCACTAAAGAATTGATCCAATATGGCTGCCAAGATGGCTGCCAGTGACTGAGCCAGTATGGCTACCAAAATGGCCGCCGAGGGATTGGTCCAATATGGTTTCCCAAGATGGCTGCCAAGTGATTGATCCAATATGGCTGCCAAGGAATTGATCCAATATGGCTGCCCAAGATGGCTGCCAAGTGATTGATCCAAGATGGCTGCCAAGTGACCAACCCAACCAATATGGCTGCCCAAGATGGCTGCCAGTGGCTTAGGTGGTGTGGCTACCAATATGGCTGCCAAGGAATTGATCCGATATGGCTGCCCAAGATGGCTGCAAGTGGCTTAGGCGGTGTGGCTGCCAAGATGGCTGCCAAGTAATTTATCCAATATGGCCACCAAGGAATTGATCCAATATGGCTGCCCAAGATGGCTGCCAGTGACTTAGACAGTGTGGCTACCAAGATGGCCGCTGAGGGATCGATCCGATATGGCTGCCCAAGATGGCTGCCAGTGACTGAGCCAGTATGGCTACCAATATGGCCACCGAGGGATTGATCCAATATGGCTGCCCAAGATGGCTGCCAAGTAATTTATCCAATATGGCTGCCAAATGATTGATCCCAGATGGCTGCCCAAGATGGCTGCCAGTGGCTTAGGCGGTGTGGCTACCAGTATGGCCACTAAGGAACTGATCCAATATGGCTGCCCAAGATGGCTGCCAGTGGCTTAGCCAGTATGGCTACCAATATGGCCGACAAGGAATTGATCCAATATGGCTGCCCAAGATGGCTGCCAGTGATTGATCCAAGATGGCTGCCAAGTGACCCATCCAACCAATATGGCTGCCCAAGATGGCTGCCAGTGGCTTAGGCGGTATGGCCACCAAGATGGCCACTAAAGAATTGATCCAATATGGCTGCCCAAGATGGCTGCCAAGTAATTTATCCAATATGGCTGCCAAGGAACTGATCCAATATGGCTGCCCAAGATGGCTGCCAGTGGCTTAGCCAGTATGGCTACCAATATGGCCGACAAGGAATTGATCCAATATGGCCGACAAGGAATTGATCCAATATGGCCGCCGAGGGATTGATCCAAGATGGCCGCCCAAGATGGCTGCCAAGTAATTTATCCAATATGGCCACCCATTGGTTTGTACTGGTCCGTACTGGTTTATACTGGTCCATACTGGTTTATACTGGTCTATACTGGTCTATACTGGTTTATACTGGTCTATACTGGTCCGTACCAGTTTAAACCAGTTTATACTGGTCTATACTGGTTTACACTGGTTTATACTGGTTTACACTGGTTTATACTGGTCCATACTGATTTATACTGGTTTATACTGGTTTATACTGATCCATACTGGTTTATACTGGTCTATGCTGGTCTGTACCGGTTTAAACCAGTTTATACTGGTCTATACTGGTTTACACTGGTTTATACTGGTTTATACTGGTTTATACTGGTCCGTACCGGTTTATACCAGTTTATACTGGTTCATACTGGTTTACACTGGTTTATACTGGTCCATACTGATTTATACTGGTTTATACTGGTCTATACTGGTCTATACTGGTTTATACTGGTTTATACTGGTTTATACTGGTCCGTACCGGTTTATACCAGTTTATACTGGTCTATACCGGTTTACACTGGTTTATACTGGTCCATACTGATTTATACTGGTTTATACTGGTTTATACTGGTCCATACTGGTTTATACCAGTTTATACTGGTCTATACTGGTTTACAGTGGTCTATACTGGTCCATACTGGTTTATACCGGTCCATACCGATCCATAGTGGTTTACACTGGTCTATACTGGTTCATACCGGTCCATACTGGTTTATACTGGTCCATACTGGTCCATACTGGTCTAGACTGGTTTATACTGGATTTTGGGGTTTATACCAGTCTATACCAGTCCATACTGGTTTATACCAGTCCATACTGGTTTATACTGGTATATACTGGTCTATAGTGGTCCATACAGGTCCATACAGGTCCATACAGGTCCATACTGGTCTATACTGGTTTGTACTGGGTTTTGGGGTTTATACCAGTCTATACCAGTCCATACTGGTTTATACTGGTCTATACTGGCTTATACTGGGTTTTGGGGTTTGTACCAGTCTATACCAGTCCATACTGGTTTATAGTGGTATATACTGGTCCATACCAATCTATACCGGTCCATACTGGTCTATACTGGTCCATACCGGTCCATACTGGTTTTTACTGGTATATACTGGTCCATACCAGTTGATACCGCTCCATACCAGTCCATACTGGTTTATACTGGTTTATACTGGTCCATACTGGTTTATACTGGATTTTGGGGTTTATACCAGTCTATACCAGTCCATACTGGTCTATACTGGTCTATACTGGTCCATACTGGTCCATACTGGTTTATAGTGGTATATACTGGTCCATACTGGTTTATACTGGTTCGTACCGGTCTATACTGGTCCATACCAGTCCATACTGGTTTATATTGAATTTTGGGGTTTATACCGGTCCATACTGGTCTATACTGGTTTATACTGGTCCATACCGGTTTACACAGCTCCATACCGGTTCATACTGGTTTCCATACCGGTCCATACTGGTTTATACTGGTCCATACTGGTTTATACTGGATTTTGGGGTTTATACCAGTCTATACCAGTCCATACTGGTCTATACTGGTCTATACTGGTCCATACTGGTCCATACTGGTTTATAGTGGTATATACTGGTTCATACTGGTTTATACTGGTTCATACCGGTCTATACTGGTCCATACCAGTCCATACTGGTTTTTACTGGTCTATACTGGTCCATACCAGTCTATACCGCTCCATACCGGTCCATACCAGTTTATACCGGTCCATACTGGTCTATACTGGTTTATACTGGATTTTGGGGTTTATACCAGTCTATACCAGTCCATACTGGTCTATACTGGTCCATACTGGTCTATACTGGTCTATACTGGTCCCCACAGAGGTCGTGGGCTGCGCTGACCCCCAGGGCTGCTCCCGGGCCTGCGGCTCCCCCGCGGGCTGCTCCAACGTGGCCTATCCGCGACTGGTGCTCCGCCTCCTGCCCCACGGTAATTAGCGCTAATTAGCGCTTATTAATCATTATTAGCCGTTATCAGGGGTTTATTAGAGCATTATTAGTGGTTATTAGGCAGTTATTAGGGGTTATTAGGCACCGATAGGGGGGTTTTATGGCGTTATTAGGGGTTATTAGCGATAATTAGCGCTTATTAATCGTTATTAACCGTTATTAGGGGTTTATTAGAGCGTTATTAGCGGTAATTCGGCAGTTATTAGGGGTTATTAGGCACCGATAGGGGGGTTTTATGGCGTTATTAGGGGTTATTAGCGATAATTAGCGCTTATTAATCGTTATTAGCCGTTATCGGGGGTTTATTAGAGCGTTATTAGCTGTAATTCGGCGGTTATTAGGCACCGATAGGGGAGTTTTATGGCGTTATTAGGGGTTAATAGCGCTAACTAGCGCTTATTAATCGTTATTAGCCGTTATCGGGGGTTTATTAGAGCGTTATTAGCGGTAATCAAGCAGTTCTTAGGGGTTATTAGGCACCGATAGGGGGGTTTATGGCGTTATTAGGGGTTATTAGCGCTAACTAGCGCTTATTAATCGTTATTAGCTGTTATCAGGGGTTTATTAGAGAGTTATTAGCGGTAATTAGGCAGTTATTAGGGATTATTAGGCTCCGATGGGGGGGTTTTATGGCGTTATTAGGGGTTATTAGCGCTAATTAGCGCTTATTAATCATTATTAGCCGTTATTAGGGGTTTATTAGAGCATTATTAGCGGTTATTAGGCAGTTCTTAGAGGTTATTAGGCACCGATAGGGGGGTTTTATGGCGTTATTAGGGGTTATTAGCACTTACTAGCGCTTATTAGTCATTATTAGCCGTTATCAGGGGTTTATTAGAGCGTTATTAGCGGTTATTAGGCAGTTCTTAGGGGTTATTAGGCACCGATAGGGGGGTTTTATGGCGTTATTAGGGGTTATTAGCGCTAATTAACGCTTATTAATCGTTATTAGCCGTTATCGGGGGTTTATTAGAGCGTTATTAGCGGTAATTAGGCAGTTATTAGGGGTTATTAGGCACCGATGGGGGGTTTTATGGCGTTATTAGGGGTTATTAGCGCTAATTAGCGCTTATTAATCGTTATTAGCCGTTATCGGGGGTTTATTAGAGCATTATTAGCGGTTATTAGGCAGTTCTTAGAGGTTATTAGGCACCGATAGGGGGGGTTTTATGGCGTTATTAGGGGTTATTAGCACTTATTAGCGCTTATTAGTCATTATTAGCCGTTATCAGGGGTTTATTAGAGCGCTATTAGCGGTTATTAGGCAGTTCTTAGAGGTTATTAGGCACCGATAGGGGGGTTTTATGGCGTTATTAGGGGTTATTAGCGCTAATTAGCGCTTATTAATCGTTATTAGCCGTTATCGGGGGTTTATTAGAGCGTTATTAGCGGTAACTAGGCAGTTCTTAGGGGTTATTAGGCACCGATAGGGGGGTTTTATGGCGTTATTAGGGGTTATTAGCGCTAATTAGCGCTTATTAATCGTTATTAGCCGTTATCGGGGGTTTATTAGAGCGTTATTAGCGGTTATTAGGCAGTTATTAGGGGTTATTAGGCTCCGATGTGGGGTTTTATGGTGTTATTAGGGGTTATTAGCGCTAACTAGCGCCTATTAATCGTTATTAGCCGTTATCGGGGGTTTATTAGAGCGTTATTAGCTGTAATTCGGCGGTTATTAGGCACCGATAGGGGAGTTTTATGGCGTTATTAGGGGTTAATAGCGCTAATTAGCGCTTATTAATCGTTATTAGCCGTTATCGGGGGTTTATTAGAGCGTTATTAGCGGTAATTAGGCAGTTCTTAGGGGTTATTAGGCACCGATAGGGGGGTTTTATGGCGTTATTAGGGGTTATTAGCGCTAACTAGCGCTTATTAATCGTTATTAGCCGTTATCGGGGGTTTATTAGAGCATTATTAGCGGTAATTAGGCAGTTATTAGGGGTTATTAGGCACCGATAAGGCTTATCTGGGGTTTTTTATGGCGTTATTAGGGGTTATTAGCGCTAATTAGCGCTAATTAATCGTTATTAGCCATTATCAGGGGTTTATTAGAGTGTTATTTGCTGTTATTAGGCAGTTACTAGAGATTATTAGGCACCGATAGGGGAGTTTTATGGCGTTATTAGCGATAATTAGGGATTAATTAAGGGTTTTATGGGGTTATTAGGAGTAATTAGGGCATTATTGGGGTAATTGGGACGTTATTAGCGGTTATTAGCGGTCATTAGTGCATAGTTAGTCGTTATTAGTGGTAATTAGGGCGCAATTAGCAGTTTTTAGGGCATTATTAGGGGAAATCAGGGCGTTATTAGGGGTAATTAGAGGGTTCTTAGGAGTTATTAGGGAGCTATTAGAGGTCATTAGGGGTAATTAGGGCGTTATTGGGGTAATTAAAGGGTTATTAGGAGTCATTAGGGCGTTATTAGGGTTTATTGGGAGTTATTAGGGCATTATTAGGGGTAATTAGAGGGTTATTAGGAGTTATTAGGGCGTTATTAGGGGTAATTAGGGGTAATTAGGGCATTATTAGGGGTTATTAGCTGTTATTAGTTGTAATTAAGGCCCTATTAAGTACAATTAGGGTGTTATTAGGGCTTTTAATTCCATTATTGGGGTAATTAGGGCCTATTAAGGAATTATTGGGGTCATTAGGGGGGCTTTGGTGTTAATTAGGGGGTTATTAATGGTAATTAGCAGTTATTAGGCCATTAATATCGGTTATTGGGGTGCTGGGGGGGTTTATTAGCACTATTAATTGTCTAATAATCCTAATTTTGGGGCTAATAATGCCATTTTTGGGGCTATTAATGGCTCTGCGACTGTTATTAGGACTAATAACCGTCTATTAATGCAATTTTTTTCTCCAATTAGAACTATTAATTATTTATTAGTCCTATTTTTGGGGCTAATAACGCAACTTTTGGGGCTAATAACACTAATTTTTTGCCCTAATAACGGCCATTTTGGGGTTATTAGGACTATTAATCACCTATTAACGTTATTTCTGCGATTATTAGGAATATTAATGGCATATTAACTCTATTTTTGGGGCTAATGCCATTTTTTGGCTATTAATTCTAATTTCCTGCCTAATAATGTCATTTTTTCACCAATTATTGTCTCTTTGTGAATTATTAGGATTACTAATCATCTATTAATGCTATTTTTGGGGCTAATAACGCCATTTTTGGTGCTAATAACGCCATTTTTGGCCCTAATAACACAATTTTTTTCGCCAATTAACGCCGTGTTTTTCACTAATTAGGCTATTAATTAATTACTAACATTATTTTTGGGGCTAATAACTCCAGTTTGGGTTCTAATAACCCCATTTTTGGTGCTAATAACGCCATTTTTGGCGCTAATAACTCCATTTTTTTGCCTAGTAACTCCATTTTTTAGCCAATTAACTCCATTTTTTCACTAATTACCGCTATTAATTAATTAATAACATTATTTTTGCTGCTAATAACTCTATTTGGCCGCTAATAACGCCATTTTTGGTCCTAATAACACAATTTTTTCGTCTATTAACTCCGTTTTCTCACCAATTAACGCCGTGTTTTTTACTAATTAGGCTATTAATTAATTACTAACATTACTTTTGGGGCTAATAACTCCAGTTTGGGTTCTAATAACGCCATTTTTGGTGCCAATAACGCCATTTTTGGCGCTAATAACTCCATTTTTTTTGCCTAGTAACTCCATTTTTTAGCCAATTAACTCCATTTTTTCACTAATTAGGCTATTAATTAATTAATAACATTATTTTTGCTGCTAATAACTCTATTTGGCCGCTAATAACCCCATTTTTGGTCCTAATAACACAATTTTTTCGTCTATTAACTCCATTTTTTCACCTAATAACGCCCTGTTTTTCACTAATTAGGCTATTAATTAATTACTAACATTACTTTTGGGGCTAATAACTCCAGTTTGGGTTCTAATAACGCCATTTTTGGCGCTAATAACACCATTTTTTCACCTATTAATTCCATTTTTTCAGCAATTAACGCCGTGTTTTTCACTAATTAGGCTATCAATTAATTATTAGCATTATTTTTGGGGCTAATAACTCCAGTTTTGGTGCTAATAACTCAATTTTTGGTGCTAATAACGCAATTTTTAGTGGTAATAACGCCATTTTTGGCCCTAATAACACCATTTTTTGCCTATTAACTCCATTTTTTCGCCAATTAACGCCGTGTTTTTCACTAATTAGGCTATTAATTAATTACTAACATTATTTTTGCTGCTAATAACTCCAGTTTGGGTTCTAATAACGCCATTTTTGGTCCTAATAACACAATTTTTTGTCTATTAACTCCGTTTTTTCGCCAATTAACGCCTTTTTTTCACTAATTAGGCTATTAATTAATTAGTAGCATTATTTTGGGGGCTAATAACTCCAGTTTGGGTTCTAATAACGCCATTTTTGGCCCTAATAACACCATTTTTTGCCTATTAACTCCATTTTTTCGCCAATTAACGCCGTGTTTTTCACTAATTAGGCTATTAATTAATTACTAACATTATTTTTGCTGCTAATAACTCCAGTTTGGGTTCTAATAACGCCATTTTTGGTCCTAATAACACAATTTTTTGTCTATTAACTCCGTTTTTTCGCCAATTAACGCCGGTTTTTTCACTAATTAGGCTATTAATTAATTAGTAGCATTATTTTTGGGGCTAATAACTCCAGTTTGGGTTCTAATAACCCAATTTTTGGCGCTAATAACTCCGTTTTTTTTGCCTAGTAACTCCATTTTTTAGCCAATTAACTCCATTTTCTCACTAATTACCGCTATTAATTAATTAATAACATTATTTTTGCTGCTAATAACTCTATTTGGCCGCTAATAACGCCATTTTTGGTGCTAATAACGCCATTTTCGGCCCTAATAACTCCATTTTTTCACCTAATAACGCCGTTTTTTCGCCAACTAACGCCATTTTCCCCCCCTTCATTACCGCTAATTATTAATTAACATTAATTCCGCCCCCCCAGGCCTGCGGGGGCTGATGCTGGCCGTGGTTTTGGCCGCCCTGATGTCGTCGCTGGCCTCGATCTTCGCCAGCTCGGCCGCCCTTTTCACGCTGGACGTTTACCGGAAACTCCGGCCCCGGGCGGGGCAGCGGCACCTCCTGGTGGCCGGCAGGTGAGGGACACGTGACCCCAGGTGACCCCAGGTGACCTCAGGTGACCCCAGGTGACCTCAGGTGACCCCATCTGTCCAGGCGACCTCGAGAGACCCAAATTTTGGGACTCCCAGGTGTCCAAGAACCCCCAAATTTTGGCTTCCAGGTGACCTTGAAGGACCCAAATTTGGCTTCCAGCTGACCTTGAAGGACCCAAATTTGGGTTTTCGACCTCTGAGAGACCCCAGATTTTTTGGGGGTGACCCCAGGTGACCTCAGGTGACCCCTGGTGTCCAGGTGACCTCAAGAGACCCAAATTTGGTCATCCCAGGTGTCCAAGAAGCCCCAAATTTTGGCTTCCAAGTGACCTTGGAGGACCCAAATTTTGGGTTCTGGACCTCTGAGAGACCCCTAATTTTTTTGGGATGACCCCAGGTGACCCCAGGTGACCCCAGGTGACCTGAGGTGACCTCGAGAGACCCAAATTTGGTCATCCCAGGTGCTCAAGAAACCCCAAATTTTGGGTTCCAGGTGACCTTGAAGGACCCAAATTTTGGGTTCTGGACCTCTGAGAGACCCCAAATTTTTCTGGGGTGACCCCAGGTGACCCCAGGTGACCTCAGGTGACCTCAGGTGACCCCTGGTGTCCAGGTGACCTCGAGAGACCCAAATTTGGTCATCCCAGGCGTCCAAGAAGCCCCAAATTTTGGCTTCCAAGTGACCTTGAAGGACCCAGATTTTGGGTTCTCGACCTCTGAGAGACCCCAAATTTTTTTGGGGTGACCCCAGGTGACCCCAGGTGAGCTCAGGTGTCCAGGTGACCTCGAGAGACCCAAATTTGGTCATCCCAGGTGTCCAAGAACCCCCAAATTTTGGCTTCCAAGTGACCTTGAAAGACCCAAATTTTGGGTTCTGGACCTCTGAGAGACCCCAAATTTTTCCTGGATGACCCCAGGTGACCTCAGGTGACCTCAGGTGACCTCAGGTGACCCCTGGGGTCCAGGTGACCTCGAGAGACCCAAATTTGGTCATCCCAGGCGTCCAAGAAGCCCCAAATTTTGGCTTCCAAGTGACCTTGAAGGACCCAGATTTTGGGTTCTCGACCTCTGAGAGACCCCAAATTTTTTTGGGGTGACCTCAGGTGACCTCAGGTGACCCCAGGTGACCTCAGGTGAGCTCAGGTGTCCAGGTGACCTCGAGAGACCCAAATTTTGGGACTCCCAGGTGTCCAAGAACCCCCAAATTTTGGCTTCCAGGTGAACCTGAAGGACCCAAATTTGGCTTCCAGGTGACCTTGAAGGACCCAAATTTTTTGGGGGTGACCTCAGGTGACCCAAGGTGACCCCAGGTGACCCCAGCTGTCCAGGTGACCTCGAGACACCCAAATTTGGTCATCCCAGGTGCCCAAGAAGCCCCAAATTTTGGCTTCCAGGTGACCTTGAAGGACCCAAATTTGGGTTTTCGACCTTTGAGAGACCCCAGATTTTTTTGGGGTGACCCCAGGTGACCTCAGGTGACCCCTGGTGTCCAGGTGACCTCAAGAGACCCAAATTTGGTCATCCCAGGTGTCCAAGAAGCCCCAAATTTTGGCTTCCAAGTGACCTTGGAGGACCCAAATTTTGGGTTCTGGACCTCTGAGAGACCCCTAATTTTTTTGGGGTGACCCCAAGTGACCCCAGGTGACCCCAGGTGACCTCAGGTGACCTCGAGAGACCCAAATTTGGTCATCCCAGGTGCCCAAGAAACCCCAAATTTTGGGTTCCAGGTGACCTTGAAGGACCCAAATTTTGGGTTCTGGACCTCTGAGAGACCCCAAATTTTTCCTGGATGACCCCAGGTGACCTCAGGTGACCTCAGGTGACCTCAGGTGACCCCTGGAGTCTAGGTGACCTCGAGAGACCCAAATTTGGTCATCCCAGGTGTACAAGAACCCCCAAATTTTGGCTTCCAAGTGACCTTGAAGGACCCAGATTTTGGGTTCTCCACCTCTGAGAGACCCCAAATTTTTTTGGGGTGACCCCAGGTCACCTCAGGTGACCTCAGGTGACCTCAGGTGACCCCAGCTGTCCAGGCGACCTTGAGAGACCCAAATTCGGTCACCCCAGGTGCCCGAGAACCCCCAAATTTTGGCTTCCAAGTGACCTTGAAGGACCCAAATTTCGCCTTCCCGACCTCCGAACGACCCCGGGTTTTTTCGGGGTGGCCGCAGGTGACCTCACCTGTCCCCTCCCCCCCCCCAGGCTGTGGGTGGTGGCCATGGTGGGGCTGAGCCTGGCCTGGCTGCCGGTGGTGGAGGCGGCGCGGGGCGGGCAGCTCTTCGACTACATCCAGGCCCTGGCCTCCTACCTGGCCCCGCCCGTGGCCGCCGTCTTCTTCCTGGCCATCTTCGTGCCCCGCGTCAACGAGCCCGTGAGTGGCACCTGGGGGGCACCTGGGGGGCACCTGGGGGGCACCTGGTGGGGTTTGAAGGGGGTTTGGGGGGAGTTGGGGCTCAGCTGGGCTCATCTGGGCACACCTGGGCACACCTGGGGGCACCTGGGGACACCTGGGGGGGTTGAAGGGGGTTTGGGGGGAGTTGGGGGTCACCTGGGCTCACCTGGGCACACCTGGGGGGGTTGAAAGGGGTTTGGGGGAGGATTTGGGCTCATCTGGGCACACCTGGGCACACCTGGGGGGGGTTGAAAGGGGTTTTGGGGGAGGATTTGGGCTCATCTGGGCACACCTGGGCACACCTGGTGGGGTTTGAAGGGGGTTTGGGGGAGGATTTGGGCTCATCTGGGCACACCTGGGCACACCTGGGGGCACCTGGGAGCACCTGGGGGGGTTTGAAGGGGGTTTGGGGGGAGTTGGGGGTCACCTGGGCTCACCTGGGCACACCTGGGCACACCTGGGGGGAGTTTGAAGGGGGTTTGGGGGATTTAAAGGGGGCTTGGGGCACACCTGGGCACCCCTGGGCACACCTGGGTGGAGTGAAAGGGGATTTTTGGGGGGGTTTGGGGTCACCTGGGTGCACCTGGTGGGGTTTGAAGGGGGTTTGGGGGAGATTTGGGGCTCACCTGGGGGCACCTGGGCACACCTGGGGGCAGCAGGGGGGGTCGAAAGGGGGGTTGGTGGGAGCTGGGGGTCACCTGGGCACACCTGGGGAGGTTTGGAGGGGGTTTAGGGGGCACCTGGGGGGGTTTGGGGCTCACCTGGGCACACTTGGAGGGGATTGAAAGGGGGTTTGGGGGGGTTTGAAGGGAGTTTGGGGCTCACCTGGGCACACCTGGCACAGCTGGGCACACCTGGGTGGGTTAAAAGGGGTTTGGGGGGGATTTGGGGGCACCTGGAGGGGGTTTGGGGCTCACCTGGGCACACCTGGGAGGTGGGGGAGGGGAAATGGGGAAGTTTTTGGGGGGTTTTGGGTGTCCAGGTGACCCAAAATTACCCCAATTTGGGATCCAGGTGGGTTTGGAGCCCCAAATTTTGGCTCCCACCTGTCCAGGTGCCCCCAAACCCCCAAAATTCAGCTGCACGTGACCCCAAATAACCCAAATTTTGGGGGTTCGGGTGTCCAGGTGACCTTAAACGACCCCAATTTGGGGTCCAGGTGGGTTTGGGGCAACAAATTTTGACTCCCACCTGTCCAGGTGCCCTCAAACCCCCAAAATTCGGCTCCAGGTGACACCAAATACCCCAAATTTCAGGGTTTTGGGTTTCCAGGTGACCTTAAACGACCCCAATTTGGGGTCCAGGTGGGTTTGGGGCCCCAAATTTTCACTCCCAGGTGTCCAGGTGACCCCAAACACCCCAAATTCCGGGATTTTGGGTGTCCAGATGCCCCAAAACGACCCCAATTTGGGGT
>NW_022436903.1:10000-26991 GCF_009650955.1 Corvus moneduloides | reverse complement strand
GCCTTCAGTACAATGTTTCAAAGCACTTGGATCCAAAATACCTCTCTGAGTCACGCTGAATGTTTTATCTTCAGTGCAGTGGCCCCATTTACGGGAGTGGGAGCTGTGATATTGATCATTAGAAGTTGCATATTGCTAACATTTTAGCCATAAACTTATTATAACCCTTAAAAAAGAAAAAATATTGTCCCTGGAGTGGATTGAAATGCCTATTTTACAGATGCTGGATGAAATTTCTAAGTTGCATGAAGTTTCTTTTTAATCTCGAATAAAAAGGTTCTTTCTATGTTAATTTAGGAACTGTTTTACTTTCCTTTGTGCCTGCCATTTAAAGGCTGATGTGCACCTTTGTTTTTCTTCCACAAACCCTCCCAAAGTGCAGAAATCCAGTCAATCACTTTCACACATCCACAAAAAATAATGGCTTGACCTGCTCGTGGCCAGATCTGACATGCCCTGCTGTGGTGGGAAAATTAATTCACCTCACTACACTGCAGTCACCCTCAGCTGAGTCCTTCAATTATTTCATTATGATCTAACTAAGGCTGATAACAGATTTCATTTGATACCGCGGATGGCTGGGGGGGCAGCATGGGGGTGGGAAGTGGATGCCCTCACATGTCAAGCCCTTGCATCTAACCAACTGAGCTTTGTGAGGCTTTCTTGCCTGATGGAAAGGGGGGTGATTAAAGACATGTTGTGCCCGTCTGTGTAGCTTCCACATGATTTTTCTCCCTTAGATGATGTTCTGTGCATTTAGCATATTTGAAAACCTAGGGGCTTTTCATCTTCGCCAGGGGAAGGGAGGGATGTTTTTGATGGACTGGCTGGAGGACCACACTCAGAGTCCATTGTTTTCTGGAGAAATCATCCATTATCATCTTTCCTTTTTCCTTTTTTTTTTTCACCTGTGCAGTGACAGATGGACGAAGGAAGCCCTGGAAAAGTGTTAATTGCTCTTTTTTTTCATTCAAGTGGTTTGGAGGTTCAGGAGACCCTCTAATTAAAGAATCTGTGAGTGAGCTGGGCATCTGGCCTCTGCCATTTTAATCAACTTTGTAATATGAGGAGAGGGCAGTAGTTGTCTAATTACTTGACAGCTTGAAGAGGTATAGGTAGTAAGTAAATAGACTTGCTCAGAAGATGCCAAATTTTCATAACGATAAAATGCCTGCTATCCATTTTGTGTTTATAATTTTTTTTTAAAAATGGGTAAATGTACCCCATCTCCATCCACTGAGTGGATCTTGTGTGGGTTATAGGATTCTTCTGCATGATTTTGAATCTGCAGCACAATTGGTATGAAGAAGTTTTGTGATACATGCAAGCATCATGATACTGAGTCAGATAAGAGTTCTCTGATATGGCAAAACTACTGAACTGAGGTTCTTTATTTCTGAGTCTGCTATGAAATATCTAGTTTCACCCATTTTCCTATGGAGAGTTGAGTAAAGAACATAGCTACTTTTTCCTCCATTTTTCAAAGGATAGAAATCCTAGCTCACACACCTGGAATTTATCAGAGAGTGTAACAAGACTACTTCATGTTAGTGAACATTATCTTGAGTATAAAATTGTTTAGTGCTGTTTTCCTGAATCTCATGACAACCTGGAATAATTGCTGAGCAATGTGAATTTTGAAATTCTTCCTAAATGCTGTTAGTAGAGATGAATGTTGAAATACCACCACTGTTACTTAAATATACAGGAACTTGTTGAGTCAGCTGAATTCACATATCACTGTTTGTCTTTTTAAGAGAAAGAGCTCATAAAATGCTTATTTTGTTAAGACAAAGTACATCCCATATTCTTCAAGGTGAAGCTCTAGCATCAAAGTAAACAAGGCAGATGCCTCTTTAATAACTGTGTAATTCAGACTTATATTTAATTACTTAAACTGTCAGCATGAAGATACTAAAGGAAGCTGCTGTAGCTTTTCAAGTTTGCTGCAGAATCCAAAGGACCTTGCTGCAAATACAAATCTTGCATCATACATATTCTTTGAAATGATGGCTTTGATGGCTTAGTTGCTGGCATCTAGTCAATGGAGCCTTTCTTTGTTGGTCTTTGAATCAAGGTTGAATATTACATAACAATAGATGGCATTTTTATTTTCTACGAACCCGTCAAACCTATCACCTCTAAAACTTGTCTTAATAACTCTCATCTGTATTGGAAACCTCAGCAGAAAAGCCAATATTGAATGGATTGTTAGACTCAGCATGGGCTCTTCTTCAGCCAAAATTAGGAGTCTCTGGCTGAAGAATGGAATGTCTCTTCAATCCCATTGTGGTACTTTAGTTACAGTCCCATGAATAGAGAGAGCTCCCCACTTCCTATTTTTTACATACCTTTGCAATTAGCTTTATTTTAAAATTTCCTTCATCAGGGAAAGTCTCTATCCACTTCCTTGCACACCACATAGAATGCTGGCAACCATCCGTACTTTTATAGCTGGCCTCCAAACCATCAATTTGAATGAACAAAGCAGACTATTTTCTCACACTTGTAAGACCTACATTTATAGTATCCACATGCTGGGGTAATTACTGCTAAATAATTTAATACTGTAAAAACTGACATATCCATTTAGGTGTATGCCTGTTATATTGTTAAACTGTATTGGGGTTCTGACCTCTATTAGACAGCAAATAATCCTACTAAAGACTGGTCATTCTCTCTTTCTCTCTCTCTCTTGCTCGTATGGTGAATTTTATTCATAAAGCTTAGGGTTTTGCAGCTATTCTCATTGTGAGATTAGTAAGTATACACTTGTGACAGCACTAAAAATTCAGTGCAATCACAATCATATTTGATTACCAATTCAGAAGGATCTAGCCATCTAGCTGCAAGGATAATTTTGCTCACTGTAAACAGCTTGGAGAATTGTGTGCGATCATGTTGTGTGACCAAAAAAAAAAAAAAAAACCCGAATTAGATTATTTGCTAAATGCCAAGGCACATTAAATATTTTTGACAACAATGAAGATTCTTTGTAAATTGTAATTAGACTGGAAATTATTGCACAGAGCCTGCTTCTCTATAATCCTTTTAAATCAGAGTAGTTGTAATTGGCCTTAGAGACTCAAACTGTTTCGTGTTTTATTTTCTAGAAGTTCCGCTTCTGCATATGTAATAACAGAATCCTTTGTGGATAGGATACAATAGACATGTGTGTAGGGTTATTTTAGTTTATTTGTTTTGGTAGCGAGTCAGATAACCAGAGAAAAAGAATATAGAAAAGAAAACATGCTGAATGCTCCTGGATATGAATTGTACTTACATGTGAAAAAAAGTTGCATAGAAATCATAATGGGCCAGATGAGGCTTAGAAAAGCAGCATAACCCTGCTGTTCAACATCTGCCAAGGACCTGGACCTATATTTTGCCCATACTGTCAGAGGCTTCAGGAAACCTAATAATGTGAGTTTTCCTGAACACAAAGCCATGGATTTTTAGCAATTCCAGCAGAGTCCTCAAGGATTCCTTTTCAAAGTTATGATTTTTTTTTTTTTCTGGTTTTAGGTTCACCGGAATGGAAACTTCAGGAGAACCTGTGGGAGAGGATGAATTCTGCTGCAGCCTTTCTACATCAAAAAATGACCCTTTTCAGCACAAGATCCTTATGCTACTACTGAAGTGCAAGCATGTCTGTGTGTTTGTATAAATAATAGCTGTGGGAATGGGCGTGAGCAGGGGCAGATAGTCAAGGAGTTAAGTGGAAGTCAAAATTAAGTGGGAATTTTGAGGTTTATTTGATGCAACACTTGGCTTTGAGGATGGAGGAAGTTGGACTTGAGGCAAACCTGCAAATTACAGCCCAACCTCATTAGAAATTAGCTGGTAGTAATCAGAGAGCCTTAACTGACTGTAAAAGTACCTTTAATCTAGAGATGTGAGATTCTGTTGGGTGACTATTGCTCATTCTCTCACAGGCTGAATTAGCTAGCAAAACCAAATACGCCAATACATCCAATATAAAATATAAAATTTCAGCTCACCTCTGCTGAGCTTTGATTTATCACCAATATCCAAAATGAAGCAAGGTTTGTCTTGGAACAGTTTACACAGGGTTAACATTCATGTGATCATGACTCTCACTGAAATAAGTCTAATCTGTAGACGTGCTGAGAAAATAATATATTTGGAGCCACCTCCATCTACTTCATGTATGGAAGTTACAAACCACAGTCTCCAGTGTGGCTCTGTGTCAAACTGCAAATTTTAGATCTATTGAATTACTTTAGTTTTCCTTGATCTAGTGGAGGCTAAACATTGGGCTACATACAATTCTTTTATATTTTTAATATTAAGTTTACATCCATTTACTCAGAAGTATAAAACTCATCTGCTCATGTAGATTTATTAAAAATTGTTGGAGTCCAAAGATGAGATTTTTGTAGCATTAGTAAAGTAAGTGGCAAATTCCACAGAAAGGACTAGAATGTTACTAAATCATCAGTTACAAACCTGACTTTATAAGATCAAAAAATTAGCATAAAAACAGTATAAATATCACTCTTAAATGTTCCAACGAGACAAGAGCTGCATGAATGAAGTCCATCTAAACCAGCGAAAAAAAATCTGTTATCTTCAATGAGTTTTGTGTCAGATACTCTGAAAAAAAGACCTCAAAAATATCTTTATCAGATTCACAATTTTTTATTTCAGAAGCTTACTTTCAGATCAAACTAATTTCTTTCAATAAACTAAAAATATCTAACTAGGAGAGAAATTTACAAGCCAAGTTCTTTATCCTAGGCATCAGGTTAACTTACTCTTCTTTCCTTTAGGATAACCACAAACATTTTTGTATAATGATATTAGTGATTCTTAGTTTGATTATATGCAACATCATGAAGTTGTAAGGGCATATTTGGCAAAGGCTATTGTCTTTTCTTCCTTCAGGTCTCCCTCATTGCTGGCTGAACTAACCTGCTGTAGAACATGGAAGGCATGGGAAATGTTGAGGTGTCCAATATATACATTCAGATGGGGCATTGAAAGAGACTTCTGACTCATGCTGCAGAGTAAGACAGAATGCACGCTTCTGAAGAGCCAAAGTCTAAAGGGTTGGTGAATTCTGCAAGCTGGAAGAAGAAGCCTTGGGCAGTTCATCAGCTTGGGAGAATGGGGAGGCTTCCCTGGCCCTCAGCTCATTGCCTGTGTGGCTCATGGGGCTGACAGTGGGGCCAGGAGCAGGATGGTCATAGCAGGTGGGAGCACGTCTCCAAAGCCTCTGGCCGGTGATAAATGGTTGATTCATGGTGTGTTCCTGGGGCCTCTGCATTGCAACCTGTTGGCCTGGCATCAAAGAGAAAGAGGCTTTGCTGTCTGCGTCCTCTTATCAACATGCTTTACTGGCCAAATTCCATGGACTTTGTCTAAGCCTTACAGAGGTGAACCACCCATGGAGTCAGTGGAAGCCTTTTCCAAGCAGCACTTGAATAAGGAAATTGAAGGTACTGCCAAGGGGAAGGATGGACCAGGTGACCTCATTAGTCTTTTCCACCATAAGGTTTCTTAGTCAGAAAAACACTGTGCAGGGACCTGCAGTGTGTTGGGAGAGGAGCAAGCACACTCCTGAAGTAGCAGCGCTGGAAGGCATTAGGGCTTAGGGTGGTATAATTATCCCAGTGCTGCTGCTGGGAAGTAATTCTCACTTCATCAGCACGTGGGTCCTTTCAACACAGGTCGCTGCAGTTGGGCAGCAGGGCCATCGCTGTGCATTGCCCCAGGGCAGCACAGTGCCCTGGCTGCTCATGCCAGCTGTGTGGCCACACTCCTTTCCATTCCTTGGCCTCTCAGTCCTGCGGCCACTGCCTCTCCAAAATGGAAAAATTCTATGAAATAGGACTCTACTTTTGAAGCAAGCAGAGTTTTAATATGAAGAATGATGCATTTTACAATACATGTGTGAGTGTTGCACAAGTATATCCAAAAAGAGGGAGAAAAAGACTTTATATGTACACATATGCGTGCACGTATTTATTTACAAAGCCTTCATCTTCTTAAGGTAAAGTAGTTTATAAAAATGGCAGTGAGATGGAGTCAAATTTCAGGGTGTAGCGTTTGAGCACTGGTCTCTGGCATCATGTTTCTTGTTAGTCTCAGCATCTCATTTGAAAAGTCATTTATATTGATACTATTACCAGACACCTGACTCATAGCTGCAATGTAGAGGTTAATTAGCTATGAAGTTTGGAAGCTCATGGAAGATGAAAAGTGTTGTTGCTGATTATTTCTGTGGTAGGTCTGGTTGAATGCGTATCACTGCAAATGCAGGTCCGTGATGCATATGCCACCCCTGTGCTCTCCAGCTCAGAAATGCTGACGAACTGATGATTGATCGAAGGGATATGATGATAGTACCATAAACTGGTGGGTACCACAAAATTGCAAAGTTACTGCAGGTAACATACTTTTGGTTTTCCTTAATTTGCCATATGTACCTGCTGACCAGGCACATGCTTGTGCCAGCTGCTAGGTAAGACAGCACAAAGCAGGATTTCCTGGCACCTTCTTTCCTGTTAATTTTCTGGGGGAGAGAGGACTTGTTTTTCTCCTCCCTGCTCTCTTTGCTTGCTGCTCCTCTGGCCAGGATGAGTGGTGTGGGCGGCATGTCCCCTTGAGCATTTTGAGAAACTCCCTGACTTCCTCCCCCTGAGCTCAAACGTCTCCTTTGATTTTCCTGATGCCTGTCACCCTGCCTCTGCTGCTGCTGATGTTCCCAGGGATGCTGCAGATGCAGGAGTGCTTCATGAAGCTTGGGGGGGCAGAGAGAGTCTCGCACGAGCCTGCATTCACCACTGCTCTCTGCAGCCCCAGCACATGAAGACCAGGGTGAAGGGTTGAAGCTCAGCCAGCAGTGGCTGTGCCCTGGCTGCCCTCCTTTATGCAGGGCTGACCCCTCATTCACCAGCCTAATGCTCCTAAATATATGACTGCCTCCATCTTGTCACCCTGCCACAGCTCACCCTCTCACTGATGTGAACGGGTACTATATTTACCCAGTAGAGTCATGAAAATTGCCATGACAATGATTGTGGTTGCTTGGGAATGCAAGGAGCTAATTTTGCCTGAATAATAAGACACAGAGTCATCTGTCTCCCTCGGTAAAGCAACAAGGAGTTTATGCAGGTGAGAACAGGTAATCTTTGTGAGGGCATAATTGCAAAATACAAAAATGTTCCTGTATCAGTTCAGACCGGTGACTAATAAAAGGCTCTATGTGCTAAATGGCTGAAGTTTGATGCACTCCCTCATTGTGATGAAGATCTGTAGGAAAACTGAGCTTCCCTGCCCCCTCGTTTCACCACCAAAGAGGAAAAAAATCCCATTAAAAAAACTTTAGCCTGAAAATAACTCTATACTGTACATCTTTGCCTAGGGCAAATTTTTCACTGATGAGTAACAGCATTTTCACAATCCACCTTTTATATTTATTGATCTAATTCTATGTAGTATGCCAAAGTTCATTTAAAGGAGACTACAGCTTTTGCTTTTGGGAATCTGAAGGAGAAGATAATTACCAAAACCTAAAACTTTCTTAGCTGATGCTTTTACTTCTCCATCACCCTCCATCACAAAATCTGTGAAGACCTGTTTGGCAAAACGCTAACAAAGATCACACCCTAGCAAACTAAAAAAGCACTAAAAAAAGTTCCATTTTTGTTTCAGAAATGTCCTGGCATCTCTGAACAAACAGAAAAGCCGGTCCCAGTGATGCAAATTCCCCCGAGGCACTGAAATTTGGGAAAGGACCTCTTGCTGGGCAGGTGCTCGCTTTGTGAGCACTGGAGCCGCTGGCTCAATGTCCCAGAGCACACCTCCGTTGTGAACAAAACGAGGGGCTGATTTTGTACACGGTTTAGAAAGACGCCATTTCAGGCATTCGCTAGCGTTTCCCAGCCCAGACACAGCACTTTCTCCAGAAAGTTGAGAAGTGTTTTCTGCCGCACCTGAGCGCAAGCGGCATCAAGCGAATTTGCACAGGCACAAAGCCACCGTCCCTCGGCAGCGCTTCCCCGGCCGCAGCGCAGCGGCGTGAGGCAGCCGGGGCTGAGGCGCTTCTCCCCTCCGCTGCAGTCTGCGGCAGCAATTAGCCTCCAAAGGCATTGGTCGGACTCAGCGAAGGGAGCGGGTGGCGTTCAAACTGCTCCCAGGAATCAGATAAACAGTCTCTCAGGGCTCAAAAGAAATCTCGCTCTCACTCTTAAAATTTTTTTTGGTGTCTTGCACTTTTAGTAAGTGACAGTTTTGCAAATTGCTAGTAAAGAACTTAAATGTCTAATTAAATCTCGAAGATGTACAAGAGTTTGAAGAGCGTGATTGATGCCCACAAAGGTATGGCTGTCTAATGGAGTCGTCCTGACAGCAATCGCGAAAGCCCATTTAACGGCTGATGTCTTGTTGTGATCCATGTTGTCATTTTTTCATTACTGATTAAAATTAAAAATCTGCTTGGCAAATCCATTGTAAAAATTTCCTTCATGAAAATCGACGGGTACAAATTATTTTGTCAATCGCCTGGCAATCAAACTGTGACTGAAGACTGTTTCATGCCCATAGATTTTTTTTTCTTTTTACTCATGCCAGTGAGTTTTCATAGAAAAGTTTCTTAAGTGTAGGTGGCAGTCTTGGTAATGCCTTTTTTTTTTTTTTTAAATAAATAAAGCTGCATCTCTATATGTTAATGAAATTTTTTGTTTATGTTGTCTTCCCATTCCCATTTGAAAGCAAATGGGAATGTTCCTCACTCTGAAAGTTGGGCTACACTACTGAATTGTCTAGTGCCGTGTAATGACAGGTGAATAATAGCAATAGCAGCCTTTATTAGGATAAAATGTGTTTTGAGAACCAAAGCGTAAGCTGTCTAAGATGTAAAACTGGAAAAAAAAAGGAAAAAAAACAACAAAACCTTGCAATGCTGCATTCTCTACAGCTAGAATATACTTATGGCTGCACTTCTTGGTGGGGTTTCCAGTTTGGTGTTCCCATATAGGGGTGCAGCAGACCTGGGTGAGCTGCCCTGGGGTGAGAGCTGCAAATTCCCTGCGAGGGGTGATCCAGGATGGCAAAGAGGGGAGAGGTTGTGAATGAACACTAATGGACTCCTTGCAAAAACAGCACTGAGAATTCAGCAGTGTGCAGTTCACTGTCAGAAGAAAGTAATTTAGAGGTCCTAATTTCTCTGTAAAATTCAAAGATGCTTTACTCTGGCTAGAAACAAACGGACAACTCAAGCAGCAAGAAAAACATTATTGTCCCATTAATAAAACTTTTCTCCCACTTAATTGATATTTCTGCTTCTTCTAATTGAGTCTTATTGCTGAGTATAAATCAAAGATGATAAAAATAGCTCTCCATAGCTGATACGTGTGCTGGTTTCAAGTTTGATCTCTGTTGCTGTTCATGCTTATCTAATCTAATCAATGTATCTTTTTCAGCAGGTTCTTATATCATCACTGTGAATACTTCTTATTTCAGAGAACAAGAGAAAGGAAATGTTTTTTTTAAGTTGCAGATATGTTTCTTTATTTTGATATTTAAATTAAAATGTTGAATTTTATTACGTGCTTTATATCTTCTTTTTAAACCTTTCTGAAATAAAGAGTGTATTTTCAGTCTGGATGAGCAAAAATTGTCTAAATAATTTTATCCTTGTTTTAAGTCCATCATGTTTTGAACATGAGCATTTTATTACTAACATTCTCAAGGTTGTGAAATTTTTAAAACAAAGATTTGCAAGTAACCTTCCAGTAAATACATTTATGTTTCTATGAAATGGGTTGCAGATTTTAATGTGAAGATCTTGTCTGCTTATGGCAAAATGTATTTGTGTGATAATGATTTTGGAAAGCTGATGCAACATACCCCAGAATAAAATAATGGACAATAATTACTGGGAGGAAGCTGGATGCCCAAGTCACAGTTTTAAATATTGCTCACTGTTTCTGGGGATATGTTTTAGGCAGTTAGGACTTGGAACTGATGTCTTTTTATTGCTGCTTAAATTTGGATGTAGCAACAACACTAATAAGAACAATAACTTATTTTTTTTAAATTGAAATGTTAATTTCCAGAATAAAGTGGATGTTTTGACCTTTGCTGTAGAGAGTTTTAGAAGTATGTGCTTTCACAAGTTGTGTACTATACATCTGCACAGGTTCTGGAAGAGCACAGTATGCTTGGGAGCCACGCACTGTTTTCAGCTCAGCTCTGAGCTCCTGCTGGAGGGGAGTTGCATCTATACTATGAGTTTCCCTCCACATGGTCCTTTCTAACTATGAGTTTCCCCAGTCTTTCTAGGTGGGAGAGGCAGATCTGAGCTATTGCAGCCTGGTTTTGGTAGCCTTGCTTGCTGAACTGGTACTCTGGGCTGAAATCCAGGCAACACGACAGGACTACTGCTGCTCCCCAAACAATTGCACAGGGTTTTTGCTGCTTCATTGGTTATTGTTCGTAGCATGGGTTATAAGTGAAAACAATAGGTTGGAGTAGAATAAGGAAACAAACAAAATAACAATGTGAATACCAAAACAACAGCAGCAAAAAAAACCCAAGTTTGCATGTTTTTAATAAAGTTTATGTGACAAAGAGAAAGGCCAAGGAATTTTAGCCATGTGGGATATGTCACTCTTTATTTCTGCCTCTGAGGCAAAAGCAAAGCAAAGTGCTTAATAGTTAGGACTTGGAGCAGGGTGTCAACCTCAGTTTACAAAAGATTATTATTTATTTTACAGTAGTGCCCCAAATGTGCCAGCTGCTACATAAAAATACTGGGAATCAGGCGTTTCCCCTGAGAGCTGGTAGGATGTGACCCCTCTTTAAGGCTGTCTGCAGGGTTTGAGCCTCAGGCTCACACGCATTCAAAACGTGCACACACTGAGAACTTTCCCACTGCTGTCATATCATGTCTCCATTACAGGATAAAATCCTGGCATGTACCATCCTTCATCCAACAGCCCTTTTTCCATGGAAAGGAAGTGGGAGTGTGGGTTTGGAGGATTGCAGCGAGAATTAGATGACAAATTCCCCTGGTATGCTACAATGCTCTCTGGTCATAGAGAAAGGTCTTCGCAGGATTTAGGGGTACAAAATTGAATTTGGAGGGCTAAATCCTAAAATAGAATTCACAGAGCTCCCACCTACCTTTATACCTCTGTTAAATGTACAGCTACCTGTATTAAAATTGCAGCAGAAGCTCAGCAAAACAGATATCTTTGTAGGTCTGAACTTGTGTCCAAAGAAAGCAACAAAGCTAGTGAGGGGTCTGGAGCACAAGTTTTATGAGGAGTGGCTGAGGGAGCTGGGAGTGGATAGCTTGAGGAAAAGGAGGTTAAAGGGGGACCTTCTCAATCTCTAAAACTATCTGAAAGGAGGTTGTAGCAAGGGGGTCATTCTCTTCCAACAAGTAACAAGTGATACAATGAAAGGAAACAGACTCAAATTGCACCACAGGAGGTTTAGATTGGATATTAGGAAAAAAAATTCACTGAAACAATGGTCAGGCATCAAAACAGGCTGCCCAGGGAACTAAGTGGTTGAGTCACCATCCCTGGAGATATTTAAAGGACATGTAGATGTGGCCCTTAGGGACAAGGTTTAGTGGTGAACCTGGCAGTGCCAGGTTAACAGTTGAACTCAATGATCTTAAAAGTCTTTTTCAACCTAAATGATTCTATGATTGTGTGACCCCGTGATTCTTAGTGCCTAACTCATACCTGAGATGATCAGTGGTACTCTGGAAGGCAATGTGGGCAAGGCTATAAATGTTCAAAAGTTCTTTTAGTTCAAAAGATTTGGTGGGTTTTTTTGGGTTTTGTTTGGATTCTTCCTGTTGACAGACATAGGTTATTCACTTGTTTAAATGTCTGATTTCAAATTGTTACTGAAGTTGCATGTATATATAAACATACCTTGCAATGGAATTCATTGCAGAGATTGCCTGCCATTATTCTTAGTAAAATTAATGGAAGATCCAGTGTCCAAATTCCTCATACAGCATTACAGTGTCATCTGACCGCAAGGATGTTTGAGTTAGCATTGTGACTTGCTAAGAGTTTTATTTTAATGAACACTCTTTAATCAGAAATGTATGATTCACAAAACCAATATTGTTTGCAGAAGAGTTTGTTTCAATGTATTTCTCTGAAGACTAACTTTTTATGCATGTGAGAACATTTTAAACAAAGTTTGAAACAGAGAATGTCTGTCTTCTTTCTCTGAGATAGTTTTTGTTTGAAATGTGTGTTATAAACAAGCAGTAGGTGTCATATATAATAACACATCCTATACAATATAAATGTACACTGGAATATTATATACTCTGTACAAATACTACATACTAAGTCATTCTATATGTTTATAGCTATAAGGCTCTGAATGTTTCCAAAAAGCCAGAACTCTTCAAGATTTTTGCTGTTGGGGGTGCAAAATATCCAAAGTGAAGCTGGAATGAGTTGTCTTTTTTGACAACTAGTGAACCAAAATAATTTAATCTTTAATGGTATTTCATGATGTCATTCATCTTACCTATGAAGTTAGTTATGAGGATACTTGCTTTCCTAAATTTTTTTCCAAAAATGAATGACCAAGGATGGAATCCAGTTTCTCTAAAGACTCAGGCAGATGCAGGCTCCTCTGGCTGGATGGACATGAGCTAGGCATTTATTCCTTATCTCCCTGAAGATCCCGTATCTAATTCAGATACTCCACTTAAGGACCTGCTCTTACTGCACCACGTGGTGGTGTGAGTTTCAGTGTGGGCTCTTCACTGCTTCTGGGTGAAGCAGGTTCTTGCTCATGAGGTTGAAGCTTCTGCTGCCATGTCTTTGCTTCCCTGTTACCTGAGAGTGCTGAGCTGAGGTGACAGCAGGTACATCTATCTGTACCAGAGTCACATCTCCTGATTGCAGCACAGGGGTAACCTTTGTGCTCAGGAATAAGTGTGTGACATATGTATGTCATACATATCAAGTATTTAAACTTTTGCCCTAGAGTGTGTTAGTAATTGTCTGTATGTGCTAAATACATTACCACTTATTGAATTAATTATCCTTTGTTCTTACATTTGACATTCTATGGTGATCCCATCAGTCTAGTGTCACTGAGTTGATAATCACATAATAAGTTTTAAATCCCATAATATTTCATATTAAACTGTTTCCAGAAGTTATTTACCTTTAAGACCTGTCACATTGAAATGCTCTTGTGCTGCTGGAATCAGAGTCTAGACTAAAAAATTTTGAAAGCCAGGATCTTGTATTTTAATAGGGAACGATTAGATTATGAACCGGCAAATATTTTCTCTATTGATAAATTTAATTCAAAAAGTTATGCCATAGAAAAATGTTAGAGATTAGATGAGACACTCATATTTTTCCAGCAGTTTCAGGATTTTCTACATAGTATTAAAAATCTCAGGGCTAATGAGACAGTTACGCCTTGCAAACACAGCTAGTAGATAATTTTGAAATGTGTATGATTCTGTAAAACTTCACTATGCAATCACAATTATCTGCAGCTTTTAAATTACCTTCAGGAACACACTACAGCTCATGAATCTGAGTTTTCTTATTTGTAGAGCTTCTCTCCCAGGAACAGTGGTTTTGGAAAAGAAAATAATTTTTTGAGAGACCATAAAGTACTTGAAAATAAAGGAGTTCCTCTCAATGTGGATTGCTATAACTGAGGTCAGAAACGGGACCCTTTCACTTCTGAGAGCTAGTAGGTTAATGCCTCATTACGCCCCAATAGTCAAGGGATTAACAGAGTTTCCATTACATGCTCCTGTTTTGAGAGGTTAATATCCCAGCCCATAAAAATTTTCTGTGTGCTGAAACTTGACACATGAGGTCTCGGAATGGGAGAAACTTGTTTTTACAGAATATGGTTTAAATCACTTGGATATTTTTTAAGTTACAAGAAAGAAAAAAAAAAAAGAAAAGACAGAAGTTTGTGGTTTCACACTGGGATTTTTTATGGTCCTAAAAATGCAAACCGAGCTTTGACTAAAGCAATGTGATTTTGCATAATGTAAGCTATTGTCTCGCTGCATTAAACAGAACCTTGAAAACTTCTGCCATTTTAGGTTCCTGAAAATTTTTTTTACCCCGGTTTCAGTCTTAGCTTTCATTTCTGATTAAAGTGAATGTAAAATAAAAAGTGAAACCCGGCTGAAACTATATTGCACATTGAGAAAGTACTGTGTTTCAAAAATCCTATCAAGAGTTCTTGATGTTACATTAGCATCCCTTAAAATTAAGCTTGGTATGTCTTAAACCCACCTCAGCAATTCCCTCATGGTGTTAATGTGCCCACAATGGTAGTGCTCCGAAGAATTGAATGAGGAAGGTGAGAGGGTTGTGTTGACCTGTGCGAAAAGCTTACAAGTGAACTTAAGCTGTTTTGGTAGCTGGTGCTCAAAGATAAATGGTCATGTATCTTGTCATTCACAAGCCCTCTTCTGTTTTTCACCAAATTCTGCAGCACCTGCAACTGCACTACTGTGGCAAAAATGTATGTGGCATATAGAATCATAGAAAGGTTTGGATTTAAGGGATATTAAAGACCATCCAGTTCCACCCCATGCCAAGGGCAGTGACATCTTCCACTAGACTAGGCTGCTCAAAGCCCCATCCAGCCTGGCCTCGAACACTTCCAGGGGTGGGGAATCCACAGCTTCTCTGGGCAACCTGTGCCAGGGCCTCCTCATTCTCACAGTAAAGAATTTCTTCTTAATACCTGATCTAAATCTCCTCTAAATCTAATTATTAAACCGGTAATAAGGATCAAAACTTGTTTCAACTTTAACTGCTCTTTCATCTGGTCTATCTTAAATTCACCCTATTTCGGTTAAAATATCTTACCCCACTTACACTGTATCTAGTATTAAAACCCTCAGTTAAAAAAATAATTCTTCAAGAAAATTTAGAAGTAATTGAAAGTTGGAAATCAAGTACATTTAAATCCAATGAAATCAGTGGTTCCAAAACTTTGGTATATTTCAGAATTAAAAAAAAACCCCTTTGTTTAGTTGACTTGTAAGACAGCACTTACACAAAAAGTCTACAAAACTGTCATTGAGGCAAACAAGTAAATGAATTAAAAAATCATATGTGTTTTTCTTGTGTAGGGAGGGGAGCTGGGTTCTGTTAAAGACCAATGCGCATTTCAAACAGTACTTTGAATAGCTGGGACAGAAAGAAAATGCTGCAATTAATTAGGTTTTTATTTTTTTTTCCTTTGCATTCACATCTTTCTCCGTTTTCTCAATGGGAATATTTAGCACTCCAATTCTGTTTATGTACTGCTGCTGGTAAGTGACATGACAGATTGTTGTGGTCTGCAGGGCCAAAATCTGCCTTTAGAAAATGCAAAATGAAATGGGTTTGAAAGGTAGTGTGGACAGAATTGCACTTGAGTGAAGCCAGCTTGATTCAGTGATGGCACCGTGAATCTCAGCGGGGCCCAGCTCTCCTGCCAAGAGAGCTGAAAGCTGACCTGAGTGTCCCTATGGTGCTGCAGCCTGTGGCACTGGTATATCTGGCTTATAACTCCACACCCTTTCCCTAGAAATATGTTCCACGCAACTGTGTGTGTACATATAGATGTATCATGCAATGTCCATGATGCAGTTAACAAAAGGGACATGAAAAGAATGCTATTAAGCATCAGCTGAGACCCCAGGAGTCAGACTGCACTAGATTTAAGTTTTCCTCTGAAACTGACAAATTGGTGTCTGGTTAGCAGGGTTAAAATACTAATCTTCAGCTGCGTTAATTATATGAACTGAAAATTATGGAAAAAAAAAAAGAAAAAAGATAGACACCCCCCCCACTCCCTCCCCCCCCTTCCCTCCCCCTCCCCCCCAATCTACTTTTCCCACAGGACATTGTAGAATGAATCAAACTTGTGTGGTGAGAAAATCTGTTGTCTTAGGATCCTTGAGACCGAAACCTGCCCTGATGGTCATGTCTGCTCTTCCCAGCCCGAGTCAGTGGTGAAGGGGGAGGCATTGTTTGGTAGGAAGCACTAAGACCAAAAATAAACTTCACCAATAAACAGGAGAGGAGTTGAAGTTGCACAATGCTAGTTCCTAACTCAGTTAACCTGAAAAGCTTTTTTTTCCCTCAAGAAAAGTTATTGCAACCACAGCCCAGATTTAATTGGGGCTACAATTTTTTTGGTGATTTTTCCCTTTTTATATATTCAGGAATAATGTTTTCAAGGTTATGGCCATTATAGCAGGTTTTTTTTCGAATTCTCCTTTAGAATGACATACTACAAGGCAGTCTAGGGAGGAATTGTGCTGCAAATGATGTGAAAGGATTTAATAGGGAAGAAAAAGGCATAATTTTGGCAATAGATTTGTGACTTTTTTAAAATATAAAAAAATAATAAATATGGATTGGATTCTCCATAAAGGAACTGTAACCTTCAGTCCCTTGCCATTTCAAATGATATAGTATTTTTTTAGATCCCTTTCTGTCCTAATCTCTTTTGTGACGTTGTTTTGTTGTATTGTGTTGATAAGAGGCTATCTTGGGGCCAGGAAGGGATAAGATGTTAATAAAATTCTTGTTTGCTGTTACAGAATCAAACAGGTGTAGTCTGAGGTTTCATGTCAAATTATTGCTGGCTTCTCTTTGTATCAATCACTGTGAGAAATACCTCTTAACCCTTTATGAAGGCACAAAAAATAAAATAGCCCAGAAATCTTTCAAGATAAAAAGAATTAAGCTCAGGTGGAAAGCTTTCATTTATTTATTTTCTCTTTAGCAGTATTGAGTCTTTTATGAGACAGTCCCTGCTAGTCAGCCTCTCAATGAGATGACATTTAAAGATGATTGGAAAACTACAAATTTTTACCACAAAAAACCCAAACCAAAACCAATAACATCATCCCCCCATCAAAAAAAACAAAAACAAAAACAAAAAAACAACCAACAAAACAAAAACAAACAAACCAAAAAACAAAAAAACCA